>NW_004444341.1:30356-37696 GCF_000243295.1 Trichechus manatus latirostris | reverse complement strand
TTTTAAGAATAGAATAAACTAATGAGCTGCTGCCACTTCCATGTGACGTTTCATAATAAAAAGAGATGATATTGAATCTACATTTCAGCATCACTTGCTCCTGAGTGCAGCATTTAAACTATATTACTTTTCACCAAAGACACAATAAAATATCACAATAAAATAAATAATAAATAAACCATATTACTCATGTAGAAAGAGCCCAGGTGGCTCAAATGGTTAAGTGCTCTGCTGCCAAACCGAAAGGTTGGTGGTTGAAACAAACCCAGCTGCTCTGTGGGAGAAATACCTGGCAATACCTTCCATAAAGGTTACAGCCTAGAAAACCCTGTGGAGCAGTTCTACTCTGTCACATGGGGTTGCTATGGGTCAGAATTGATGCAACTCATGCAGAACCCCCAGAAATATGACCTGGTGATTCAGAAAAGCTTTTGTTCTCTAGGAGCAAGACTGGGCATTTTGAAATCAGCCAGCCCCAAAATGTCACTTCAACAGGGAATTCCCACTGCTTTGGATACATAGTCTTCTTATTTTTAATTTAAAAATATATATTTTAGTAAGTAAACAAATCTTAAGTGTAAAGCTGAACAAATTTTTACCCATGTTTATACCCATGAAACTAGTACAGAGATCAAGATACAGGACATATCCAGAACCCTGGAAAGATCCCTTGTGACCTGTCCTAACTAATACTCCCCAAAAGGTAACTGTAATTTCAAACTCTATCATTAATGAATAATTTTGGCTGTTTTTGACTTCATATAAATGGAATCATATAGTTTGTCCTCCTTTCTATTTATCCTTCTTTTGCATAATATTACGTCCTTGAGACTTACCCATGTATTTACATATATCAGTAGTTTTTTTCTTTTCATTGCTGAGTTATATGTCACTGTATATCACATGTATTTGTTCGCCTGTGAGTGGACATTTGCTTTGTTCCCAGTTTTGGGCAATTATGTATAAAGCTACCAAGAACATTTTCGTCCATGCATTTTAGTACTAATGTGTACACATTTCTATTGTGTGTTATACAGCAAAGAGTGGAATTGCTAGATCCTGGGATAGATGAGTTTTTTTTTTTTTTAGCTTTGCGTTTGAATTATGGTGTTGGCAAAGAATATTGAACATACCGTGGACTGCCAGAAGTACGAACAAATCTGTGTTAGAAGAAGTACAGCCAGAATGCTCCTTAGAAGCAAAGATGGCGAGACTTCGTCTCATGTGTTTTGGACGTGTCATCAAGAGGAATCACTCCCTGGAGAAGGACATCATGCCTGGTAAAGCAGAGAGTCAGCAAAAAGAGGAAGCCCCTCAGTGAGATGGATTGACACCGTAGCTGCAACAATGGGCTCAAACATACCTACTTTTGTGGGGATGGCACGGGACTGGGCAGTGATTCGTTCTGTTATACATAGGATCTCTGTGAGTCAGAACCAACTCCACGGCACCTAGCAACAACAACAGTTGTTGTCAGACAGTTTTCCAGAGTGGTTTTACCAATTTACCCTCCAAAAGGCAATATGCAAGAGTTGTAGTTACTCTACATTCTCACCAACACTTGGTATCGTCAGTCCTTTAATTTTCACTTTTCTGGCAGTGGTGTAGTGGTATGTCATTGTGGTTGGAATCTGCATTTCTCGATGACGAATGATGTTGAGCACCTTTGCTATACTAATTAGAAATCCAGATTGGATGCAAACGCTTTTAATATAAAATATATAAGATGTTTTCATTTTTCTGCATAAATCTTAGATGAAAACAACTGTCAATTCATAGAATTCCCTAAGATCATTCATTATTATTCCAAATTAATAAACTTGAAGAGAAGAAACCACAATCAGATAACAACACCACAGGTCAGTGGTAAGAATATTCTGTAACTGCTAAGCTTCATCTCACACAGATCTTCTTTGACCTTTTGCTTTTTTGTTCTGTGCTAATTATAAAATGTCCAGAGCTCAGTGTCTGCTACAAACAGTCAGAGAGGCACAAAGGAACATCGACTAGGTCAGATATGTCTCAAGAGATGACACCTGTTAGAACAGTACAGGATTAGAAGTTCAGGGCAAGATTTTATAAGACATCTCCAGTGGCGTTTTATTTGACACACATAGGTATTTTACACTTTTATCTTTCTGAATACTGAATCATGACAGCACATGAATTACTTATAATGTATAAGAATATGAATGTGTGTGTATCACATGGAGAACTATATAGAGACACGTACATATTGTAAATGAATGTTCATCTAAAAAGCTCTTGATAGTTCATTAAGCCTCACAAATTGAGGCACATAAATGACAAACATTGTCCACATTTCTGAAAGCAAGAGACAGAGTCCCAGGGAGACTGAGGTCCTAAACACAAGGAAGACTTTCTCATACAATGGCATGAACGTTGAGCGGGGTGGTGATGTCCACGTGCTTAAGCAACTAACCACGTTGGCAGTTTTACTGAAAATATACCCACCTCATTTCACGAGGTGGTCTGAATCTTCCTGGGCCACCAACTACTTAACATTTATCCACAAGTATTATGATTATGTCACCATTATTAACTGCTCTTACAGAAATAAATGTTCTTTTGCCTTAAAATCAGTCTGTTTTAATATGCCCCTCAGGTGATTCTGAAGCACCACTAAAGTTCGAGAACCACTGATGTACTGACAATAGCGTTGGTTTGGGAGATAAGAAATTTGGATTTTAGTTCAGGTTCAACTGGTTTTGTGACCTTGGACAAACCACTTACCTTCTCTGAGCACCAGTTTGCTCATCTCGGATGGTATCTTGGGCGCTTTCTAGTTCAGCCTTCTATGATGACCCTAACACGCACAACTCAGGCAAGGAAATGTGATCACCGAGAAACTGCTCTCCAGAGCTTGGAAAATTATATGGCGTGGATGACTAGCTAAACTATGAACAACTAAACCAGTTGTATCTTTAATTAATGAGTTTTTTGTGTATAGCAAGAGAGTTTATTTTCATTTCTGAATGCAATTTGAAGATGTAAATATTGTTTCAAGAATAGAAAGGATTTCCAGCTTCTCATTACAATAGGCATTGGTATTTGGATTTTACTATTAAGCCTAGATGACGTGGGTTGATTTATTTGTGTTTTTATAATTCTGCATTCTATTTAATGCAGAGTGGGTACTTATACCTTCCATAACTGTAACACACTTAGGAAATTTACAATTAATGCTCTCAACTATAACTATTTAGTGACAAAAGCTTAGAGTGAATCTAAAAAGTATTTTTAAAAATCTTTTAAACATACAATCAAAGCTTGTCAGGTGTTTGTTCAAGTCTGCCCCCATGGTTCGGGTTCACAAAAAAGATGTTAAAATTCAGTGCCATGAAACTTTGGCCTATCTGACTTATCCAAAAGGAGGGTAGGGAGTAATTAACTAGAGGCATGAATTAAGAATCATTTCTATGAAGCTCCCACCATTGATTGCCAGGACCTTTCTTAGGCTAAGCATTTGATAATGTCAGCAAAGTAATGAAGAAAAATAAAGTGTGCTGTTCTTGAAAGGCTGTAAACAAAGATCACATTTGGAAGCAGAAGGAGAAGCCAGGTCGTTTTTCTTCTCAGATGTGGCTGAGCTACAGGGAGGCAGGCCTGAGCTGCTTCTGCTGTTGCCCTACATAGCCCCCAAGATGCTAATAGCACTTTGCCCTGCGTAACCCCCAAGATGTTGATAGCCCCTGCATAGCCCCCAAGATGCTGATAGGACTTTGCCCTACATAACCCTCATGATGCTGATAGCACTTTGCCCTATATAGCCTCCACAATGCTGATAGCATTTATTGGACCTGGGAGCCACCAGTGCGGCTCTCATAGCTGCTGCTTGCTCCTTTTGTTAGAAAGAGAAATTTAATGGGCCACCATGAAAGTGTCTGCTGCTGGGCCCTTGGGCTTGGGGACTGTTATACCCAGGACTGGGACAAAGGGCTAATCCTCAGTAACTATCCACAGGAAGCACCCCCATCCCACAGAGGTCTATTATTAGCAGATTTAAAGTGTCGTGTGGATAAAGGAGACACTAGGTTTAAAAGAAAAAAAAAAACATTATTTTTTTAAACCCTGGAGAAATTGACAGCAACAGACTGGCATTAAACTGGCATTAAACCTCTCAAGGAGTTTAAATGTGAGGCTTGTACCACTGCACCCTTGGAGATTTACAACAAAAGCACAGACAGGTGTTTATTTGTGCCTTAAAGCAAGCAAGACTTGTGTGCACTTGAATCCCCTGGATGCACAAAGTAGCAAAGAAGTAGCAAGTCCAGGTGCTTAAGCTTGTGAGGAGCTCTGGATGGGCATTATTATTTAGGGGGTAAATTAAGAGAGAAGAATGGACAGAATACAATACTTACTTTATTCCCATTCATGCTGAGGGTGTAGGGACTGAAAGAAGACGTTCTCAAAACAATTATCTAATGCTGGCACATGAACATGTCTGAATTATTTCATTTGATCCAGATAAATTGAAAAATTTTTACATAATAAAGTCAACCCCTGCTTCTGCATGGTGACTCTTAACTGTTTGTACTCAAAGACCAGGTATGCGACTTCCATTTCAAGCCAAGATGGAGTAGCCCCCTTCCTCCCTGGTCTCACTCGTATAACTAAACCCTGAACTTAATACATCAAACAAGCATAGGGAGACTCTGAAAGGCGTGAAAAAGAAGGTGGGCCTTGAGAACTGAAGAGCAGCATGGCAGTTAGTTTGCTGGGCTTTCTTATTGCCTCCCATAAAGCCTAGACAGGATGATGCAGAAGCTGCCAATCTAGTACCACCAACAAGCACAGACAGCAAAAGCTCCAAGAAAGGCCTGTTTCCTCTGCCAGAGGACCGGGAAAATGTGGCCTAACATCAGAAAACCTACTTGGCAATAGCCACCCTACTCCAGCCAAAAATAGATGGAAACACTGTCCCTGACCCAGGGTTCCAGTGGGGCCCATGGGGCACTGCTCTCCCCTGCACTAGTGCCCCCTGTACCCCAAAGCAGGTGGCAGCACTATGATTCTCCCACCTGGTGGCATTGGCAAGGCTGAGTGTGGAGCTAATCACCTATCCCCGCAAAAGCAAGGGGCACGCTGGTTTCTCTGCTGGAATAATATCTATCCATGAAAATGAGCTGGGAGCTGATCTGTTATCCACTCAGTGGAAGCAAGGAGTGCTCCAATCTCCCTGCCAAGGTAGTGCATGCAGGACTGAGGGGGGAACTGGTCTCCCATCCCCTCCCACCAGAAGCAGGGGGGATACCATTCTCCCCACCACCCAGTGGAGTGTCATTGAGGTTCAGGAGCGAGCTGTGGTGTGAGGCACAGCTGGTCACCACTAGGCTTCACCTTCCTCTCCCCTTGTCTGCAAGCACAGTGGGGAGCAGAGCCCAGGCCTCTACCCAGCAGCAGTGAAGCAGAATGAAGTGATGGGAGGTGGAGCTAGTTGGCATTCCAGTCCCCCTGAGCTTCCACTCCTACCCTGCTGCAACAACGCACTGTCAGCCCTCCACTTCCCTCCTCCCTGGTATTAGAGGGGCCTGGGGAGGTGCTGAGTTTACACCTTCACTGAGGGGGCAGCAAGGCACTGCAAGTCAGTGCCCCCCATTTGCCGGGAAGCTGTCCATGGAGCTGAGGACTAGCTGAACTTCCACCTCACCTCCCCAAAGAAGAAATGTTAGTAAGCACTCTACTCTTGTAGAGGTGATGTTAGCAGGGTCCAGGAAGAAGCTGAACATACACCTTCACCTGGTCCTCCTGCTACACCTTCACAGGGGAATGTCTGATTAAATAAATAAATAGGATCGATAGTCTTCTAATACAATGACCACAATATCCAGAATACAATAGAAAACTGCTCAGCATACCATGACACAGGAAAATCACAAGTATTTTAAAGCAGCCATCATAAAAAAAAAAAGCTTCAACAAACAACTACAAATTCTATCGAAAAAAAATTAAGAATAGAAAATCTCAACAAAGAAACAGAAGTTATAAAAGATAGTTCAAAACAGAAACTATAAAACTGAAATATTGGAGTCCCAGAATGAGCCGAGAGGGGAACTGTAAAAGTATTCAAAGAAATAATGGCTGAAAACTTCCCAAATTTGATGAAAGAAATAAACCCACAGACTCAAAAGGCTGAGTAAACCCCAAATAGGATAAGCCTCAAGAACTCCAAACCAAGACACATTATATATAATTAAACTTTTGAAAACTACAACAAAAGTAAAAAGATCTTGAAAGCATCCAGACAGAGATGACACATTACTAATAGGGGAAAACCGATTCAAATAACAGTAGATTTCTCATTAGAAACCACAGAGGCCAAAGAAAGTGGCACGACATTTTTCAAATGCTGAAAATTAAGAACTGCCCACTCAAGATTCTATATCCATCAAAAATATCTCTCAGGAATGAAGGGGAAATAAAAATATTATCAGACGAAGCAAAACTAAGAACATCTGTTGCTAGCAAAACTACCCTTAAAGAATGACTGAAGGAAGTTCCTCTACACAGAAAAGAAATGAGAACAGAAGAAGCCTTGTGTGGTAGGCAGAAAAATGGTCCTCCAAATATATCTGTGTCTTAATCCCTAGAACCTGTAAATATGTTACATTCCATGGCAAAAGGGATGTGCAGGTGTGATTAAGTTAAAGATTTCTATATGGGAAAATCACCTTGCATTATCGGGGTAGGGCCAATGTAACAACAAAATTCCTTCTAAGTGAAAAAGACACAAGTAGAAATCTTGCTGACAGGGAGCCATCCATGTATCATGATGTTGCTTATTGGTCTGGTTGTGAGGATTTTTGTTTTCCTGATGTTGAGGTGTAATCCATACTGAAGGCTGTGGTCTTTGATCTTCACCAGTAAGTACTTCAAGTCCTCTTCACTTTCAGCAAACAAGGTTGTGTCATCTGCATAACGCAGGTTGTTAGTGAGTCTTCCTCCAATCCTGATGCCCCTTTCTTCTTCATATAGTCCAGCTTCTAGGATTATTTGCTTAGCATACAGATTGGATAGGTATAGTGAAAGGATGCAACCCTGACGCACACCTTTCCTGACTTTAAACCACGCAGTATCCCCTTGTTCTGTTTGAATAACTGCTTCTTGATCTGTGTACAGGTTTCTCATGAGCACAAGTAAGTGTTCTGGAATTGCCATTCTTCACAATGTTATCCATAATTTGTTATGATCCATACAATCGAATGCCTTTGCATAGTCAATAATACACAGGTAAACATCTTTCTGGTAGTCTCTGCTTTCAGCCAGGATCCATCTGACATCAGCAATGATATCCCTGGTTCCACGTCCTCTTCTGAATC
>NW_004444341.1:8364-9628 GCF_000243295.1 Trichechus manatus latirostris | reverse complement strand
AATTGGAAGAGCGTAGTCAATGTCACTGAACTGTGCATGTAGAAATTTTTGAAACGGTGTATCTTTGGCTATGTGTATTTTCACCAAAAAAAGAAGGTTGAGAAGTTAGAGGGTTAATATGTTGTGTGGTTGTTAACCAATGTCATAAAACAACATGTGTACTACTCTTTCATGAGAAACTATTTGTTCTGTAAGCCCTCACCTGACGTACAATAAAATATTACAAAAAAATAAAATGGAATCACACAGTATGTAACCTTTTGGGGCTGGCTTTTTTCACTTAGTGTAATTGCCTTGCGATTCATCTAAGTTGTTGTGCATTTGAATAGATTGTTCCTTTTTTATTGCTGAGTAGTATTCCATGGTATGGGTGCAGCACAGTTCATTTAACCATTCACTTGCTGAAGAACCTCTGGGTTTTTTCCACTTTCAGCTATTATTAAAAAAAATGCTATGTACTTTCATGTACAGGTTTTTGTGTGAACATAAGTTTTCATTTATTTGGTTCATATGGCAGTTGCATGTTTAGTTTTATAAGAAACTGTCAAATTGTTGTCCAGAGTACAAAATTTTACATAACTCTGCAAATGCTAAGCATTTGACCTAAACCTCATTCTTTATTCAAAAATTAACTGAAAACGGACCATGTGTATGAAACAACCTCAGTGAAGGGAGTGAGGGGAAAAGATGCTGAGCTTGGTAACTCTGGAAATAACGTGGAGTCTGTAAGACTAAACTCATTGCCATCAAGTCGATTGTGACTCATAGCGACCTATAGACAGAGTAGAACTGCCCCATAAGGTTTCCAAGGAGTGGTTGGTGGATTTGAACTGATGACCTTTTGGTTAGCAGCCGAGCTCTTAACTACTGTGCCACCAGGGTTCCTCTGTAAGACTATGGATGTCTTATTGCTCCAGCACTGTTTGTTCAAAAGGCCTGAATGAATTTTAAAGGGACAAAGTGAGACAAAAGTCATGCCTGCTCAATATAACAGTTAACATTTGTACACATGTACTGGAGAGCAACCAGCACATAGTAAGTGCTCAATAAATGCTAGCTTAATAGCTCTAGCTCACTTTGCAACAACAATATAGGATAACTGGTTGTTTATATGTCTATGTGCCCAACAGCTTGTAAGCACCCAGAATTCCCAGAGATGGCACATGTTTCACTCATCTTGTACCTGGTGGCTGCTGACCAAAAGGTCAGTAGTTCCAACCCACCAGCTACTCTGCAGGAGAAAGATGTGGCACTCTGATTCTGT
>NW_004444341.1:6156-8041 GCF_000243295.1 Trichechus manatus latirostris | reverse complement strand
TACATCAAGTAACTACAGGTGGAACGCCAATCATCTTGATTGCATCTGCTCATACAGAAAACTACATCAGATCCTTCTCTTAGGCAGGTTTTTATTTTTCTTTCAGGAAGGATCGCATTACATGAAATGGAAAGGCAGCATTTGATGTAGAAAATGTTATATGACTATCATCAGGGAAGACTATTTTTTCTTCTCTCCACCATTTCCTTGTCAAAATCGCTACCAGATATATGTGATTTCTGGAAGTTGAATAATACAGCATTTGTTCCACATAAAGTACAGCACTTAGTTCATAGAGCATCCTTGTTGAGATTCCAGGTTCTGGGAGAGTTTAGAGGCACATGTGGAAAAACAAAATGGGTTCCCTTGAGAAGTAATACAGTCTACCCCTCTAGTCTGAGAGTTAGACAAATAAAGAGACTTTCTATGATAAATCCTGTCTTGTTTTCTGGGGAAACCTGTGCCCCGAGAACAGTCAGGAGGCACCTGAGATTGATCAGCTCTCTTTGGTACTTTGAGCATCATGACCTCCCTGAGAAGTTGAAACTCATTAGATTTCTTCTCAAGATAACTGATGGAGACCCCCAAATGTGATTTATCCAGCCATTAATGCCACTGTCTTTCCATTTCTATAATTTAACCCTGGTGGCATAGTGGTTAAGAGCTATGGCTGCTAACCAAAATGTTGTCAGTTCCAATCCACCAGGCACTCCTTGGAATCTCTACGGGGCAGTTCTATTCTGTCCTATACGGTTGCTATGAGTCGGAATCAACTCAACCACAGCGGGTTTGGTTTTTGGTTTTCTATGAAATTAATCCCATGAGAGCAGGGCTCTGGAAAGCCTGTGTCCTCTAACACTGGTTGACTCACATTATGAGCTGTTCTTCACCAACCCAGCTGTGAGACACTCTTCCTCAGTCACAGGAAAGGATGGACCCTCTACTGTCCATGCTGTCCTCTGGGCAAAAGGGCTACCTGAGGCTCTGATTCTGGGGGATAGGCCCAATTAGGTATTTAGATAAGATAATCTAATTCCAGGATCCAAGATTTTGAATTGTTAAGTCTTTTGCATTCTAATGTCACACTAGCCCAGCCCCTTAATATTGAGCCCCTGGAGACTATTTGTGCTACGCCCACCTCACCTTGCAACCCACACCCTCATTGTTCAAAGTGAAGCTATTCTCTATTGAAGACAGTTTCTCCTTAAAGCAATAAAAAGACTTTTCAGTGTCCTGGGAGATAAAGCGGGCATCACTCATGAATTTGTCTGTTTGTTGCCATAAACAGATGGAAAAGGAATTCTGCTATTTACAGAATTTCTTGTAACTTTGGGTCTATTAATACATTGTTTACTCTGAAAATAGCCTGATGCTCACTGCAAATACTCCCCAGCTGTGGAAAAGCCTGACTCTTGTCATTTCCACAGTACAGTGTCTCAAGCTGTCCTTTAAAAAGTGTGGAAATCAACTTGTTTTAAAAAGAAAGTTAAGTTCTTACAGAGAGAAAGTTAAATAAGATATCAAATAGATTTATTCTGGCTTTTCATTAAGTACAGTATGCACCTTCATTCCTTCTAAACCACAGAGATAACTTCAGCAAGTGCCTAGACCAGGACTTTCCAAAGTGCAATGTACATAGAAATGCCCTGGGTGCCTTGTTAACACGCAGGTCCTGATTCAGTGGGTCTGGAGTGGCGCATGAGATTCTGCATTTCTAACGAGCTCCCCGGTGATGGAAGACCAAGCACCACACTTAGGGTAGTGAGGGACTAGACACCCTGTCTTAGTTACCTAGGACTGCAGTAACAGAAATACCACAAGTGGGTGGCTTTAAAGAACAGAACTTTATTTCCTCACAGTTCTGTAGATTAAAAGTTCAAATCAG
>NW_004444341.1:3876-5096 GCF_000243295.1 Trichechus manatus latirostris | reverse complement strand
TACCACCGTGTGTTTGTTTGATTTGAATCTATCCTCACCAATGCACTCTCTGCTTCCTCCTTTTCCTGCTCCCAGATCTGCAAGAGCTCAAGCATCTGCATCCAGCATGCCACACATTCTTTTGAAAATCCAACAGCATGCACTCAAAAGGAGAACAAAACTCTGAAATGTATTTGAGGAGGCAAGTTATCTGCCTTCCTCTCATACCGGTTTAATTTCTTCAGATATTTGCACAGGGAGCCTGGGCTTTTTGATTGTTATAGTCCATGAGATATTCCACCGGAGAAGTTGGCTGCTGCCTCTGCAAATGGCCCTGCACTCTGTCCAGGGTCTTTGTACAGCTGACTGCAGTTTGCAGTACTCTGTGCTGGTGAGCTTGACAGTATTTTGATTAGTTGTAGCAAAGAAAACAAAAAGGATGGACAGTTCTTACAGGGAGAAATTTGCTAAGACTATTTTTTTTCCCCACCACTAAATGAAGAGAAGCTATTTCATCAAAATCTAGTTGACTGGCCTTATATAGCTTTCTCTTTAGAGGCCAAGCTGGAAGCAAACAGAATTCCCTTCCTCTGATGTGATGTGACTCCAAAGGGACCAGCAGCATTTGTGAATTCAGGAGGGGATGAGGCTTTAGAAGAGAGGAGTGAGTGCTGTTTACAAAGGCTCCTACTAGACAGACCGTAATTAATTCAGGGATGATATCTGTCAGGCCTCTTCCTGTACTCTGCAAGGAAGGTCTTGAGGAATGGCGCTTCAAGGTGACATAATCCACAGGACACGCACTGCCCACAGCACCCCATTGCTGTTAGGAAATGGCATTGCTAAATACAATTAGAGGGAAATGTCAGAGCCTTTTCATTTCCTGAGCATTATTAGTGTGAGCCCGACAATTACTGACAGCCAGTCAGAACTCTGTGTTCTGTGCTCTCTGGGCATCCTCTAATTATGAATAATAATTCCACTAATCATGCACTTGAAACAAGTAAATTATCCAGCAGAATATCATAATCAGTTATATCAAAGAGCCTTCTAGGAAGCCCCGGGTGGCTTTGTCTTTAGCTTCCCCAGTGTAGCTCTGCAGAGGTGTCTTCAGGGAAGTCAGAAGTGAGTGGAGCCTCTCTAAGCATAGAAAGGCCAGTGGACGCCTTTGCAAATGAAGCCACAGCATTTGAAAGATCTGGTTTTTATTCACTTACTTAGGCTTAATGTCAGCCTCCTGA
>NW_004444341.1:0-2657 GCF_000243295.1 Trichechus manatus latirostris | reverse complement strand
CTCCCAACCCTTGTACTTTTGTGAGCAATTTCTTTCAATAGCCTTCCTCTTTTCTAGTCTTCCTTCCTTCCTCCCTCTCTTTCTTCATCCATCCTTCCCTTCCTTCCTTCATTCCTTCCTAAATTTTTGTTGACATGTGAATGCTCTACTTACTCAATCGGTAATATATCTGGCTCCCAGCCATCACTGTGATGTGCTGGAAAGAAGGTGACCTTACTGGAGATGTCACTGGAGTTCCAGGTCCAGAAAGTGACCCTTCAGCCAATTTTTTAATGTAGCATTTCTACTTCTCAGTAATATTTTATTTATATTTTCCCTTATCACTGGGTATTTTCTTTCTAAGCCAGAATCAGAACCATCAGCAACAGCAAGTGACAGAAAGGTTGTTGATACTGACATGAAGCTAGAGGAAGAAGATACACCATTTTGCAATCAGTCATTCTATTAAATGCTACATTTTACTGAGGTCTTACTGGGCAGCATGAGGTATGCTAGGCCTTGTATTTTTGTATGAGGTGAGAAAGGAATGGCAAGATATAAATATGAATAAAAGATAGTCCCCATGGTCAGGGAACCCACACATTATTTGATCAAAAGGAAGCTGAGATGAGACAAACATTCTCGTGGAGTCAGACAATGACTCCAGCTCCATGTTTACTAAATGGGCTCTTCTTAGCAGCTGAACATTTGGCGACCCACGTGTTCTGGCTGTGCAGAAGTACTTGATGAGTGTCCAGTGAGGCACCACAAAACACTAGGTGTACTTGCAAAACAAAATGAAAAGCTGTGGAAGCAGACATTCAATGTGTGATCAGGTGTAGGGGCCAGGGATGTGTGCTGCTTATAGGGTCTTCAAGAAAGAACTTGCTGTTCAGCTACAAGGAACACAGCTAGTTGCCAGCCTCCAGCTGGTGGTCTTCAGGATCTACCTCAGCTTTCCAGTAGATGCCACACTCTTTCTGGATATGCCCCAGCCAATGAGTGTGCAGAGTAGGCTACTAATGTTTGCCCATTTCCACCCACTGCAGGGGTCCTCCAACCGGTAGTCAGCTCCACAGCTCCCTACTGGATTGGCTGAGACTTCCTCAGACCTACAGGGTGAACTGCAGGTCTCTCTGCCCCACCCTGCTCTCTCCCAGTTTTATCTTTCTCAGACATCAGCCCACAATAAACTTCTTATACTCATAACACTGTCTCCCTGTCTTCTTTCCAGAGGACCCACTGACCCACCGTGTCTGCCTACACCAATAACTAACTTAAAGAAAAATGGAAATGATGTTAAATCAAGACCAGAGGTTGTAAAACATCTGCAGCATTCTCAGCCCCTAATAAATTGTCTTTCCTTGGGGGGACAAAGTTTTATTTCTTTGGGCAAATCACTAAGGCTGTGTAACTTTTTCTGGGGGGTAGGGGTGTCAGCTGGCAGTCCTGTAACAAGGGGGAGACTTGGTAGGAGTTTTCCCTAGTGCAAGCAGTAAGGGGTTATTTTCTCTGGAAAAATTAAAAATAATAACAAAGCCACCTAAAAGTCTGTTTCCTTGTTATTATCCCATGCACCCAGTAATTTTAGACAATGTCAGTGATAAAATCATTTCCCCTGTCAGGATGGAATGCTCCCACCACCCTACCACCCCACCTCAGGAACTGGTTAAATCATAAATGTGAAATGGTTTTCCTTTTAACTGCTTTCAATCATGGAATGTCAGATCTTCCCTTTTCTGGCCCTTTAATATAATATTGGGCAAATCCTTTATTTTTGGGTATAGAAATTTCTGTCTAATCGTGTTTAAAATGATAATATCACATTTTCTCTCTTAAAGATCTTACAGCCAAAGCTGAGTTCCTCTCTGGAAGGGACTGGAGTGTAGTCTGTTCTCCTCACTCCTCCTCCCAGCAATGCAACAGTTTATGTGTGAGTATATATTGCTGGTGTCTGGGTCTGAGATTATTCCTCTACCTCCCTTTTACACACGTAGCTCCTTCAGGCTTGGGGGCAGGAAGGAGAGTCAGAGCACACAGAGGTGCCGATATGTGACACCTTCCTGTTGGAGTCACGTGTCTCACTCTGATTTGACCTGATTCCACTGGTGGTGTGGGTGGTACTTGGGTGGGGAACAAGTTTACCCTGGCTGGGTCCATCACTGAGGACTCTACACAGCAGGAATGTAGTATCAAATGAAGTCTCACCATCCTTATGTCTAAGGAGCATTCTGGCTGCACTTCTTCCAAGGCATATTTGTTCATTTTTCTGGCAGTCCATGATATATTCAATATTCCCTGTCTCTAGGTCTCTGCAAATTCTGGGTGGGAGTGTCAGTGATGGTAGTAGCACTGATTCTGTTGCCTCTAAATTCTTTCAGGAATATGGTGTTCATACAAAGTTCCCTTTAGAATAAATGGATAAGTAAGGCCTTTTGTTACCGGCTGTTTTTTTTCATAGCCATGCATGGACCAACAGGGAAAATCCCACTCAATATTCCATAACTCCAGTTTCTTACTGTCTAAGTTATCCAGTACTGCTATAACAGAAATACCATAAGTGCATGGCTTTAACAAACAGAAATTTATTCTTTCACAGTTTAGGAGTCTAGAAGTCCAAATTCAGGGTTCAAGCTCTAGGGGAAGTCTTTCTCTCTCAGCTCTGGAGGAAGGTCCTT
>NW_004444340.1:354476-359399 GCF_000243295.1 Trichechus manatus latirostris | reverse complement strand
CTTACCTTTTGAGATAAGGAATTGTTCTAGGAGTAATAAAAGGTTTGAAGTAGCCACCGGGTAAACAAGGATTGTGGAAGATGAAGCAAGAGTAAACTAAGACCTTGTTTCTTACTCCTTATTTTCATATGCTGATGCTCTTCTCCATTTTGTTAACTCCCTTTTTCATCCTCTTGAGCTGGCAAGAAATAGAGGTTGGGCCTTTTATTCCAAATACATTGTATAGTGGAGCAATCAGCATTGGAATGAATAAACTACCTGGTTCTTCTTTCTTAACACTAAAGACACCTCATAGGAAATAAAAAATGAAAGCATAACATTTTTATTCATTCCTTTATTCAAACAAATTATAAGCAACCATTATGAAAATCAAATCCTATGTCCTTCTTTCCACCGTGTTTGACCAATACTCATGACTTCCTTTAAGGAGTATCTTTCCTCTAAGCAGTATTTTCTTTAGATATTAAAGGAAGAGAAACATGTGACAAAATTTGTCACTGATGGTTGTGTAATTCTTGGTTCAGAACTGATCTTTAGTAACCTTAAAAAACTGTAACAACTGATGGGTGGAAAAAGTTTGAGGCTTCTATTGACAGTCTATACATTATAAATGAGTTGGGATACAAAAGTTCATTTTTAAGCAGGATAACTGGAAAGTGAAATGTATTTTACCATAAAAAATATAAACAGACATGAGGTTTTTCATTAGGATACAAACGCCAGCTTTACCCATAAATCAACCCAATGTGCCTTGTACTGATATTTGTCCTATGACTACTCACAGTTGGTGACTTTTTCCCTAAGAAAAAGTACTTTCCAAGTTTCAGTTCATTCTCTACCTAGGCAACAGCATCTGAAACAAGCTAGTTACATAAAAGGAGACATCTGTCTACATCTCTAAATTTGCAGATCTGTATTAGGTTATCAACTTCATGAAGGGAAGGAAAAGAGAGTTGCCTACACTGAGGTGGTAGTGGGTGCTTCAGTCTTATACTCACCCACCTATTTATATGCATATCTTTCACAATTTATGCAGAATATGCTCTAAGCTTTCTAACTTACATGTGAGAAAAAGAATGAGGAAACCAATAATAAATTTATGAATTAATACAGTAATGTAGTCAACAATTATTGAGCACATACTATGTGCCAGGAACTATGTGTTAAACATCAGGATCTAAGTTTAGAAAGACCCTTCCAAGATGGTCATAGTGTAGTGACTAATATCAACTTGACCTATATTAATTAGAAAAAAAAAGTAGTTCTAGCTCAACCAATCAATTAACTGTGTGACTTGGGCTTACCTCTTGATCTTTCCAGAATCTCTTTCATTTTCTACAAAATGAGGGTGACGAACAAGATGGTACCAGGTCCTTCTAAGTTAAAAATTTTTTTTGACATTTTAAAATACACAATCAAGAGAGTATAGATGAAGGTTTGAAGGAGCCAATGGTGCATTCCTGTCATAAACTTCAATATGTGCTTAGATCACAAGATCCATGGGTAAGAGGCAGTGCACACGAGGTCTGCCGACAGTGACTACCAATGAAGCTGTCAATAGGTGGAATCACAAGGTGCAAGGGATGTGCAGAATTTAAGTCTAGTCTAGGCTGTTGTTACTATCCCTGGTTGGATTGGAAGACAGTGGATGCATGGTAGCTTATGTTTCAAAGAGTAATTGTCTTTAGACCAAGGTGACAAAGTTATGGTTCCCAGGAGATCTGTTTTGATTGATACAGGCATCAGCTAGTGACTGGCGTTTCAATGGATGCTGGGGAACCAGAGGAGGGAAATATTATAACTATGTTATAGAGGGTATTCACAGGAACAAACAAGGTAATAGGACCACAATTCTATGGGTGTATCTGTTAGGGATCTGCAGTTGTAAGCTACAGAATCTGTCTGTGGTTAATATAAGCAGAAAAGTGATGACCTTAAAGAACATCTGGTAGTTCATAGCTTCAACTGGAAAGCTAGACAAAGGGCAGAAAACAGGGAGGTCTGAAGGTTTAGCAGCAGGAACTGCTCAACAGTCTCATCATGGTGTAAGCACCATAATGAATGAACTACAACTGATTTCAATGATTTTGCAGAGGATTCAAGTTCCAGAGAGGGAGTTTACAAACGGTTTTGTTTGAGTCAATGAAACCTCCTGACTAAGAGAAAAAGGCATCTTGATTTTTCAGTTTTGAAAAGGACTGTGCACAATGGGGCAAGGAAGTTCACCAAAGGAAATTAGGTTGCTATTTCCAAAAGAAGGAGAGCCAATGCTCACTACTAGTATTTAGGGCCAGGATCTAGATTCAGTGGGGAACCTGCCCAGGGCAGGAAGCCTGGCATGTGAACTGCACACAAAGAATTGTCTGCCTAGGATTGGGCCACATGAATCCATTCCAAAGCCCTCTGGTTGGTAAGAAAGGGGTCTTCTAAATACACCACCAGTTTGAGATCTTGTTGATTCAGGACCACTGAAAGATTGATTAGTCTATGGCAGGCAGCAAATTAAATGATACAATAAAACACTTGGCACAATTTCTAGAACATGAAAATAATGGCTAAGATTTATTGATCATGATAGTCATAAACCAAACAAAACTCACTGCCGTTGAGTCATTAAACATACATCGACTGGGAAGAGAGCAGACAGGAACTGAATTTCAGTATGGTCTGGTTTCAACTAGAATTAATGTAGAGTACTTAGAATAGAAGGAGTTATGAATAAATAAAATTTGTTTAATACTGTCTCTGTCACTACTTGTGTGACTCTGGACAAGTCACTTAATCTCTCTGTGCCTCAATTTTCTCATCTGTAAAAGTGAGAATAATAGGAAATACTGCCCCTTTTATAGGCTTGTAATGAGGATTAATCCCTGGGTGGCGCAAAAGGTTTGCTCTTGGCTACTAACTGAAAGTTTGGAGGTTTGAGCCTATCCAGTGGTGCCATGAAAGAAAGGCCTGGCGATCTGCTTTTGTAAAGATTATAGTCTTAAAACCCCTATGGAGCTCAGTTCTACTCTGTAACACATGGGGTTGCTATGAGTCGGAATTGACTCAATGGTATTTTTTTTTTTCTTTTTCTTATTTTTTTGTTTATAAGGATTAAAGAAATAATACATGTAAAGTGTTTAGAAGAGTGCCTGGTATAAAATATGCACTACACACACATGTGCATATATATATATATATATACACACGCACACACATACACACACACTCTTTAGTGTTCACAAAGTGCTTTTCACACAAACAATCCTGTGATGAAAATATCCTTTAAAAAATTTGAATGATGAATAAACGGAGGCTTTAGTTATATGATAGAGACAGAAGTGAAATCCTCATCTTTTAACTCCAGATATGCAGCTTTTCTACTGTTGTTTTTGTTAGTTGCCATAGAGGCAGTTTCGACTCAAGGCAACCCCATATGTGCAGAGTAGAAGTACTCTATAGGGTTTTCAAGGCTGTGACCTTTCAGAAGCCTGTCTTCTGAGGGACCTCTGGGCAGGTTCAAACGGACAACCTTTCAGCTAGTAGTCAAGTGGTAAACCATTTGCACCACCCGGGAACTTGTTTTTCTATTAGACCTTGTTAAATGTACAAAAAAATACATCACTGAAAGACCTTCATGAAGACAGTTACGAAGAGACAAAATTCCAAATACTAGGTAATATTTAAATTCCCAATGCTGGGTAAGTACTAATAATGGGTAGTTACATTTAATAATTTTAGTCTAAATATTTATGCATGCATTCAAAGGAATCCCATTTCTCTAGCAAAAATACAGATACTCTTATATCTTCTTTACACTTTAAAACTGAAAAACAGATGCTCTCGATTGTAATGAAAAAATGCGGGTATTACTTGCCCTATGTCAGAAGATAATTTGGCCAGTGATGGCCTTCTGTTCTCAGTTCTTCAACCCTCCCCTCCTTTTATTTGTGCCTTCTATAACATGTTCTCTTCTGGGCTTCACTGTCATTTAATACAGTAAAGCAGAAAGGCCCTTAAAATGAAACTATAATATAGTGATGATTAACAACGTAGAGTGCTTGCAAGGGTCCTCACATTTCCCTTCGCAGATTTCAGGAAAATGTGTAAATAAGAGTTGCCTAAAGCTTTTTTGGGAACGTATTACAGGAATGCATTTAATTCTTCAAATGTTTTTCCACCGTGAAGCAAAGAGGTACAAAGACATTTTCTTTCTACTTCATAAAATTACTTAGAAATGTCAAATACTGTCAACAGGAGGATCACACTGATCAATTCTAATGATGAAATGGAGATATTTTTCTTTACATGTACAGCAAAAAGAATGATTTTGGAGTCAGTATAGAGAAAATATGCTTTACATGTATTATTTATTTCCATGTCTAAGGCTTAGGAATTAACTCTAATCCGTATACGGATGTCTGATCTTGATCCTTGCATTCTGAAAGATTTAACTTGTTTTATCCTCTGAAAGTGTTACTCTGGCTTACAAAACAATCAGATGCTAGACTAGAATTCATATCTGTTTTACTTAAATAAATGCCACCAGTTGAAAATCTCTGGCTTCTTACTGCACTTCTTTTATTCTTCCAAATATAAAGGAACATTTCAATCATCCAGTTTTATTTAATAGACTATAAATTTCCCACCTCTATAATTATCACAAGCACATGCTGTATATGTCTAAAAAGAACACTTGAAAAAGAGTGCAAACTGGAGTTTAACTGTCAGGATAACTTTACTTTTCTACACTCAGTTTCTACTTCTGTAGAGTGAGGATCATGGCAGCTGTTGGAAGCTGAGTGCCAATAGTGCGGGCTGTTCACTCAGCTTCTCACTGCTGGTTTGAATCCTGGCTCTGATTCTTTCCAGCTCTGTGACCTTGGGAAAATTACTTAAATGCTCTGGGCTTGTTATCTCATTAAATTGGGGATAATC
>NW_004444340.1:352582-354046 GCF_000243295.1 Trichechus manatus latirostris | reverse complement strand
GCAAACTCCACTTCCTGGTCATGGGCCACTGTAGCAGGGGCAATTTGGTCACTCTTCTTAGGGGGGTGCTCTGGCCCTGGGGAAGTTCCAGAGCCTGTCCCATGACCTCATCACAAGTTAGGACTAAAAGGCACCAACGGCGCTGTCACTGTTTGTGGTGGTGGTCTTTGAAGACCATGAGGGAAAATATAAGAGACTTTTTTCCCCAAACTTCAGAATTAATTTCAAGACGTTGGGATTTCTTTTTACAAAATGAATGTTGAATTCAAGCGTGTGTTTGAGAAATAAGAACAAATACATCCTTTTCCCAGCTGGCTGGTTGACTATCTGGTGTTTCTAGTGTTCCTGAAATAATGAATCATTCATGAAAATGTTTTGTAGTTAAGTCTATAAAACGAAAAGCAGTGATTACTCTGTTCCCTCATCATGTGTCAGAGGTGCTGTCTTTAGGCAACTTCAGGAGCTCACAGTAATGTTGTAAAGACCCAAAATGGTAGAATTAAATTAATCACAAGAGTTGAGAACAGACAATCATTTATTAATTTTTATTTATATTCTATTATGTTCTAGAAGGATTTAGGGCAGATAGAATTTCATCTCTAGGGTTGAAAAATAGAATAGAATTATAATATGTTTATTGTCTAATACATGTTAGAAAATGTTAGAGTAGTTTAGAATGTATATGTTATTATGCTTATCTTAGAAATAAAATGTTTATAACAAAGTTATATTTACCATATGTACAAAATAGATCTTTTGGAGCAAGATGAATATTCTGATATTATTTGGGGCACCTAATATCTCAGTTTAAGAGTAAAGTAACATCAGATCTGCATGTTTCTGCATGATTATCACTCTATACCAGGACTAACGCAGAACACTGTAATTAATTTATATCTCTTAAACTCAGACTATCATGATTTTTTACAATACCACCAATAGGGAGTAATTATCATATATTTTAGCGAAGAAACTAAAAGTTAAATGTAAGATGTTAATTTCTAAAAGTGTTATTAAGGTTCACTGATATGTTTATAAATTTGCTACTTAAGTGAATCATGAATAATTTAGTTCCCCAAAATCTTCCTTCTGAATTTTAAAGCACACACAGGAAAAGTTAAAACATTCAGTTACACAATTTGAAATGACTAAAATTCTACCTTCTGAAACGATTTTACATGAATTAACCACTGTTGTTGTTACGTTGTTAGGTGCCATCGTGTAGGTTCTGACTCATAGCAACCCTATGTATAACATAACGGAACATTTGCCCAGTCCTGCACCATCCTCACAATTGTTGTTATGCTGAGCCCATTGTTGCAGCCACTGTGTCAATCCATCTTGTTGAGGGTCTTCCTCTTTTTCGCTGACCCTCTACTCTACCACGCATAGGGTCCTTCTCCAGGGACTGGTCCCTCCTGATAACATGTCCAAAGTATGTGAGACAAAGTTTTGCCATCCCTG
>NW_004444340.1:339270-349320 GCF_000243295.1 Trichechus manatus latirostris | reverse complement strand
ATCTGTTACATGAAAATCTTTTAAAATTTAAATATTTCTATGAGATAGACAATTAATGGTCCATTTTAGATAATATAATAGAGTTAGACTATACCGAGTGACATATTCTAAGATATAGGTCCATGGCAATAAGGCCTTCTCAACTGAAACTGGCTGCTCTGAATATAGAAATATGACTCATAATCTATTATACACAATTTACAACTCATCATTAAATCAAATTAATGATTTTATTTAGATATCTATTTAAAAATGCTCAGTTTAAAAATATTCTTTATGGATTAATGGACAACTACCACAGCCTCTATCAGACTGATAGCACAACTAGATGATGCCTAGCTGCCACAACACAGGGATCACAATAGAGGGTGGACAGAGCTGGAGAAAAACGCAAAACAAAATTCTAACTCACAAAAAAAAAACTAGACTTACTGGTTTGATAGAGACTGGAGAAACCCTAAGAGTATGGCCCCCGGACACCCTTTTAACTCAGTACTGAAGTCACTCCTGAGGTTCACCCTTCAGCCAAAGATCAGATAGGTCCATAAAACAAAATGAGATAAATGGGCACATCAGTCCAGGGCAAGGACAAGAAGGCAGGAGGGTACAGGAAAGCTGGTAATGGGGAACCCAAGGTCAAGAAGGGGAGAGTATTGACATGTTGTGGGGTTGGCAACCAATGTCACAAAACAATACGTGCATTACTTGTTTAATGAGAAACTAATTTGCTCTGTAAATCTTCATCTAAAGTACAATAAAAAAATTAAAAATTCTTTAAAATCCTTTAAGCATAAAATCTTCATATATTCAATTTTAATGTTTCTGATATTTGTTAAATTGCTAAGGAAGTGAGTTATTTTCAATAGTTTCTATCTCTGCTGAGTTAAAGAGAATGCCCAGTCTCCATAAGTAAAAAGTAAACAAAGGGAATGCATTGGAGAGGTGGAAAATAGTTCGATCATGTTTTTGAAGAAATTTCTTTATTTCTTGGTCATCATGCCTTATACTTGAAGTGCTGCCTTCTTCAGTCTCCTTTTGAAGAAGCTGTTCCAGAACCCAGAATAGGAAGAAAATATTTTCATAGCGCATCACATCATAGCTGGCTTGCACCTAGAAATAAACAACAAAATCTTAAAAAAAAAAAAATTGGTTGTAGCTCAGCTCAGAAAATGTCAAATAAAAAGATTAAAATTTCAGACAAAAAGCAAATTCTTCATGGGAACACCTTCTGTTTTCCTGTTCCTTTGATGAGGGGTGAGGAGAGAAGGGGAACATTTCATTGTCTCAAAGACTTTATAAATCTTTTCTTCCTTGCTGGTTTACAAAGCTCCAAATCATTTCTCTGCATTCTTGTTATAATTCATTAGTCAAGTGAGCCTAAAGTTACCTCACACATACTAACTGTTGATTGCTGAATTCAACATTCTGCCAAAGACTTCCAAAGCATGATAGTTACTTGTGCCAATTATAAAAATCTTTGAGGGCAGGATTTTAAGGAACATGTTTGGATGTAAAAACAGCTCTAGAACAGTTAGGGTTATGATCTGTAAAAGACCAGATGTACCTTATACTGAGTCTACAGAAGTCAGGGAGAAGTAGGATCAGATTGTGTGGAATTAGATAAAGGGCATGAGGAGAAATGTAGATGTGCCTTGTAGAGCTTATTATCTGACCTAGATAGCTGAAACTGAGGTGAGTCAAAGGAAGGCCTATAAAGTGGACAATGACAAGCATAATATGATAGAGGAATCAGTGTAAAAACAGAAATTGGCATTATCATTTGCTTATTAATTAAGAAATGTGTTGGAAACATTTATCGTATCTATGGCGCAGTGGTTAATAGCATCTGCCAACCAAAAGGCTGGCAATTTGAATCCACCAGCCGCTCCTTGGAAACTCTAAGGGGCAGTTCTACTCTGTCCTATAGGGTCTCTATGAGTAGGAATTGACTTGACAGTGATGGGTTTGGTCTAGTATGCATTGTAATAATACGTTTTATTCTATTTAAGCCCAGAGGAATGTGTTTTTGTAAAGTGGTCTGATAAACAGAATCAAATAAATACAGATAACTGAAAATAAATATTTTCTTTAAAGTACACTAAGAATTAATCTCCAACTACGCTATACCTCACTATACCTCAAACTGGACTACACATTCTTAAGTGCATATACCTAATGACTATATTCTTGTTCCTTTGATCTAGAATGGCCTCTGTAATCAAACTCCAATTACTAGCACCCTGGGCAGCATTCAGTGTCCATTATAGATGCCTGAAATATCCACTGGGTCTTTCTAGTTTCCTCCAGTTTTACAGATGTTAACATATTCTGCCTTATATTCTGGTTGGCTATTTCTATGTTTCATCACCTATTCAGACCCTAAATGTGTTATTGGAAGTGGATGTGTTCCTTTTACTGCAATTTCTACAGTGCCTAGGACAGTGTCTTGCCCATAGTAGACCCTCAACACACATTTTTTGTTTCGACAAACAGAAATTTCAGTACTTTAAAGACACTACTATAATCATGTATTGGCTGTAACTTGGAGAATCACAGTGGCATTTTCCAAAATTAAAATCACTTTCCAATCACTCTTCCTATTCTTAACTAAACACAAAAATTACATTATGTGTTTAACCTGATCATGTAGGTGGTAATTAAATGTATATTTTTAAGCCTGCTCACACTAAAGGCCCCGGATAGTACACATTCCTCTATAAGTTAATACATAATTTTTTCTTTTGAAGATTTTAGACTATTGCTCTACATATAGCTCCTTATAGCTACTTGGAGCCCTGGTGGTGCCGTGGATAAGAGTTCAGCTGCTAACCAGAAGGTTGGCAGTTCAAATCCACCAGCTGCTCCTTGGAAATCCTACAGGGCAATTCTACCCTGTACTATAGGGTCGCTATGAGTCAGAATCGACTGGATGGCAATGGCTATGGGTATAGCTACTTAGAAGTTAGCATAAATTGGGTAGTGTTTAAATAAGAATTCTATAGCAAAAAAGACAAAATTGTTTCATTCACTTTGAAGCTTTACCTGTGACAGGAGTACAGTGCTTTATAATGACAGAGATTATCAATGTGGGCAGGAGTGGTAAATGATTTAAGTGTCTACCCCTATCTATTATATTAGTTGTATATTCTATTATTTACCCTTCTGGGTCCTTAAAATAGATTGGAATTCTGTGAACCAAATGATTACTCTTTTTCAAAATTATTTAATTTCTAGTTAACTATGATTCTCACCTATAACATGATTTTATGATTACTAAAGAATTCCTGGATTGTATCTGTCACAGAACAAAGGGAACTTCTCCCTCCAGACAAAGGCCATTGCATGTCAGGCAAAATCAGGGCAAGGGTGTAAAGCAGGCAGGGTATGTCTCCATCACCTTTCCATCTGCCTTGAGAATCCCACTGGGCAGGTTTAGATCTGCTGCCAGGTGGCCTACTGTCCCCACTGTGCTGTCCCATTTCTCTATTTTGCTTTGGACTTCATTTTTCTTACCAGAATGTATCTGCCTTGGGTTCTATCCTAAAATGCTTTTCTCATAGTAAGTAATTGGATAACCTCTTTTGCTCCAAGATATTAACAGCTCATAGAATATTAATCTGCAGCTAACTCCTTTCTTCAGAGACAGTATGCACTTAACTTTATGCTTTAGCAGACCTTTCTCTCAACACGACTAAAATGGCATACTGTGGGGGAGGTCTTTCCTGTAGTTCTCAAGTTTCATCACTCTGGCAGCTGCCTGCTCTATTTAATCATATGTTTAGGCACTTTCTGAATTAGTGTCATAAGCCTAATGAATCTTAAAAGAAATGGTGTTAGGATGATGGCTGACACCCTTCCACCATGTTTTGGTGAAATTTTTATATTCTCAATGTTATGGACTGAATTATGTGCCCCCAAAACATGTGTTGTAAATCTTAACCCCTACACCTGTGAATGTAGTCACATTTGGAAATAGGATTTTGTTTGTTATGTTAATGAGGTCATATCAGTGAAGGATAAGGTCACATCAGTGTCTTAAACCTAAGCACTTTTGAGATATAAAAGGAACAGATTACGTACAGAAGCAAGCAAGCAGGAATGGGGGAAAGACAGATGCTGGAGATCTCCAAGAAACATTGAGAAGAACACTACAGAAGCTGAGACAAAGATTTTCCCCCAGAGTGGATTGAGATACCCTTCCCCTAGAGCTGGCATCCTGAATTTGGGCATCTAGCTTCCCAAACTGTGAGAAAATACATTTCTGTTCCTTAAAGCCACTCGTGGTATTTTTGTTACAGCAGCAGTAGCAAACTAAGATACTCAGTGTCAAACTGGACTGACCCACACCAATGCTGGAAATAGCTATTTGTGTAAATATCTGCCAGGGAAAGTGAATAAGCCTCCTCCCCACCCCAACACAAGCAGGATGGCTGTCTATAACTGACATAGTGCTGTCCTTAAGGAGTACCCACTATAGTCCCATGAATACCTCTCATGACCTAATCTCATTTTATATAGTGGGAAACGTTAGAGGAGGAAATATTTTCTTTGTAGCAAATTACCAGATATCTTTTCAGACTATTTTCAGAATTAAAACATTTCTATGTTTATTTTTCTATTCCTGAGTTGGGCTTGAGAAAGTCAAAGTATCCAAATACTTTTTAAAAATCATGAGAAAATATTAGTATTTCTCTACATGCTACTATAGTTCAAAACTTAGATTCTGAAGATAAGGCTATAGACACCATGCCCATTTCCTAATTACCACTCTTGTTGGAATTCAGTCAAAGTCAACTTGACATGTTTGTGAAAAGTTCTTATACTTGAAGCACATACTGTTAATTGCTTATCCCATATCCATTTCTCTCTTCTTTATCAACAGAACCCCAGTTTTATTCAGGGTGGGATAGATCAGCTAAATATCTCCTTAAGGAGATTTTCCAGTCCCCTTAAGGGTTGTTGTTGTTGTTAGTTAGTTTCAAGGCTATGATCTTTCAGAGGCAGATTGCCAGGCCTGTCCTCCAAGACGCCTCTGGATGTGTTTGAACTGTCAACCTTTCAGCTAGCACTGGAGGCTTAACCATTTGTGCCACCCAGGGACCCCCCTGTAATGGTAGTTCTAGTCAAAAGTCAAAGAGACATTGTTACTGTTGTTAATATGCCATCGAGTCGGTTCTGACTCATAGCAACCCTACAGGAGCAGAGTAGAACTGTCCCATTGGGTTTCCAAGGAGCAGCTGGTGGATTCAAACTGCCGATCATTTGGTTAGCAGCTGAACTCTTATCCACTGTGCCACCAGGCTCCTAAAAGAGCTACAAGTGTGAAGTAATTGGGTGGGGCTTCTAGAAATGCTCTTTAATAGCAGACAAAACCTGCTAGAATGTACCTGTACCCTACCCCCTTCAAAGTTTTTCCTACTTGGAAACATGGAAGCAGTTCTTAGAGGTAGAGGATGAACCAGCTATGGATGGATAGAAAGGGCCAGAGGCCTGAGGGTGCTGTACAGCCCAATATAACCACACAGGATGGCTGTATCTTCCTGAACAACACTGGCATTCCCTTCTTCCACTTTGGCCTTTTAGAATTGGAACCTTGAGACTTCCTCTAGGCAGGAAGGGAACTCTCAAGTTTCCTTGGCTCTGCTGCTTTCTGCTGCCTCTGACACAAAAAGGACAGAGAGATACCTAATGGGATGAAAACACTCTGATTTCTCAGCAGCAGAAAATGAAACAAAAGGTACTATACACTTGAAGTACAGCTCAGTGTTTGGATGTTTATGTTTAATACTGAAAAAACAGGGGAATGTGACAGTTCATCAAATCCAATAATTTGATAATTTATGTGTGTTAGCAAAGGCTAAGCAGAGGTGCAATCTGCCACGTTCAGAAATTGGCCTGCTGCTGCGGAAAGGGTGAAAACACAACATGGCATTTTTCTTATTGCTGCAAAAGCAAGAGGAGAAGGAAAAAGATTAGAACCTCACAGAAGAGAAAAGCAAGTGAAAAAGCATAGCCACATAACCTGGATATTAAATTAAACATTCAGTGATATAATGTACCATTTCCTGCATGCTGGATTTTGTTAGACAGAAGCAATAAGTAAAATACAATTAAAATTAGTAGTCTCTAAAAGAATGAATTCTACACAATACTTTAAAGGAAAGGTCACTGTCACCATAATAATTAAGTGGGAAACTCACCCCTGACTTTTAATAACGTATCCTTTTTTATTTAACAAAGGGCAAGGAAGGCAGTAGATTTCAGATAAGGAGACTAAGGGGATGAAGTCAACTCCTTCAGCAGTTTACTGAACACCTGGCAGTTTCTGAAGCACAGGAGAAAACTCTGAAAGAGCTGATAGTTAAATCAGGGGCTTAGCTAGGGCCCCATGCCCACCACAGTGCATGGGGACAGGGTAACTCACGTGAAGATATACACGCATATATATATCATCAATGACATTGAGACTATGATTACAACAGAAGTGCACATTCACTTAAAACTATGTCTCCTCCAAAGGTTGTGTTAGATCCTCTTGCGCTCACCACAATCTGGGCGTCAGGCCTATACTGAAAGAATATTAAACAAAAGTCTGATTAGAACAGAGTGCAATTAATTACGGGAGATTTCCTAGGGATGAATTGTGAGTTAGGGCTCAAAGGCAGTGAGGGGTAGAGATTGGCCAATCATCTTTTGATCAAAGCACGGGCAAAGAAGAATAAAAATGACTTAATGGGTGCTAATCCATTTGACTTTATGCAAATAATGGTGCAGTTATCTGCCTAATAGGCTGACTTGGAGACTGGTTCTAAGGGGCTTATGTGGAGTAATTTTGGAGTAACTTAGATAAAACAATTTGTGGAATAACTTAGATAAAAAGTTCTAACCTATTAAAACTATTCATATTTTGGATTTTGATATTTTACCATGTTGAAAGTATACTGCTCCTATGGCAAATAGTTCAACTAGTAGACAAGGGGATATATACAAAGATTTTCATTAAAGGATTATAAAAAAAATACATCTGTTACCATGAGGCTTGTTTAAAAATAATGATTTTTTCATTAACCAATTCTACCTACTTTTCTCAAAGCTGTTTCCTGAGGCTGAATTTATATGACCAGGTAATAGTTAAATGGATAAGATGGCCTGCAGTAGAAAAAAAGTTTGGATAAGAATCACAGAAAGGAAGATTATGATTTATGTTTGCCTGACAAAAATATGGACTGAGACTCTTAGCTAGGACACATGTGGAAGAGGCCCCTATTGGTTGAGATCTGAGAGAAAATAGAATTTTACAAAGTAAGGTTCTTTTTTTTTAATTTTGCACCTTTCACTTTCTTTTTTTTAAATTGCACTTTAGATGAAGGTTTACAGAACAAACTAGCTTCTCATTAAACAGTACACATATTGTTTTATGACATTGGTTAACAACCCCATGACATGTCAATACTCTCCCTTCTCGAACCTGGGTTCCCTATTACCAGCTTTCCTGTCCCCTCCTGCCTTCTAGTCCTTGCTCCTGGGCTGGTGTGCCCCTTTAGTCTCATTTTGTCTCAAGTTCTTTTAAAAGGATCAGCTTAACACATATTCATTGCTTAATAAATTCCAACTCAGCCATTTACTAGCTATGTGACCTGAGAACGTTATTTAACTTCTCTAAACCTCATTCTCCTCATCTAAAACTTGGAAATAACAGTAAACCCTCTACTGGGTTGCTAAAAGGATTAATTAAATTATATATTTAAAGTACAGCATAGGAGCACAAATTCCCAAATAAGTATTATCTATTATCTGTTGTTATTATTATCATCATAATTACTGTTACATTTCAACCAAAGTAAAAAAGAGATAGCCCCTACCCTTGAGGTACTTGGCACCTAGAGAAAGCCCACTAGTATTATTTAAGTATTGCACTGTGGTCAATTATTAGAAGCATTTCAAGCTTCCTTTGAAGCGTTCATCTAGAAATGCATAAAGAATGTGATGATGCATCTTTATCCACTTTCCTCTATCAAGAAAATCCTTCATAGACAGTAGTAACCTAGCAGAGAATTCCTTTTTGCATAGAAGGGTGGTACTGAGAAATCAAATGTAAGATGATTATTTTAAAGACTTTGTGATATTATAAGGCCCTAAGGAGGTATAAGTGTACCTGAAACACTGAGACTTAAGGGAGATGAATAAAGGTCCATTCAGCTCAATTCCCACCTTCAATCCCGCTAATAAGACATGATGTTTAAACAGGTAGCTTAATTGCCTCTCTTTCCTTCTCTCTCCTTCCCTTCTTTTCCTTCCTCCCTCTGTTTCTCTCTGTCTCTCTTTGCCGATGAGATGGATTGACACAGTGGCTGCAAAAATGGGCTCAAACATAACAAGGATTGTGAGGTTGGTGCAGGACCTAGCAGTGTTTTCTTCTGTTGTACATGAGGTCTCTTTGAGTCAGAACCAACTTGACGGCACCTAACAACAACAATACATGCACATAGCATTTCTGTTCTAACAGATCTCCTGAGTCAATGTTAAACAGCTTTGCCCTGTATTCCCGCTGCCTTCTTAGGATCTGTATGCTTAATTATGGGGCCATCAATCCCATCCAAAGGAATTTTTCATTATTTTATACTAAAATATAAAACTTAGTCTAAGGCTGGAAATCACTTTCAAGTATTTTTGAAATGTAAATGGATAATCTATTAGTCTGGAGTTTTCTCATGACAGTTCTGGACAAAACAATACAAATCAGATGATTTGGTTTTTAATATGAGGCTACTAAGTGAAAAACAGCCTAGGGATTGGAATAAAAGTGCCTACATTCTCTGAAGGCTAATTCAGCTGCGGGCATTATAAAGGTTTGCTTGCCTTCCTTCCCTTCCTCATTCCCTACTGTCCTATTATAAACATTTATTGGGAACCCAATATGCTGTAGTCAACACGAGGTGCTGGGAATGCAGAAGCGAACAACACAGGATTCTTACTGATAAGTGCTGCTAGACAAAGAAGTAAGTACATAATGATAATGCAGAATGCATTCTATAAGTGTAATAAAGAAACTCTGAGGGATCAGAGTCATATAATGGGAGAAGATGTAAAGGGTGTAAAGGAAAAGAGGTTAGTCATGAATGATGATCCTGGAGGCTCTTTCTCTTCTAGATGATATGGCAGAATTCTCCAGGAGAAATAACTTAAAAGTTGTTATCCTCACAGTTTGGCTACTTCCATGGGAGCCTTCTGCCTCTGGTCTGAGTATGCATTAAGGCAAGGAGTTTAAGGGGGGAATAGGGAGAAGTGTCTCTAATCTCTACAATGTCTCACTCAACATAATCCCTACACCTTAGCCTTCTATAAGACAGCAGAAGCAGCCTAGACTGACTGGTGTGTGCAGTCAAGGGTCAAATTGGTTTTATGTGTCTACAAAATCTTAAAGAATGTGTTTGATTCCATGAAGTCTATATTCACTTAAATGTCTAATACTTATTTAGCAGAGGACCCAAGAAAGCAGCATGTTTGAGACAGAATGCACTGTTTTCACTAAATTATGCCATTCTCACCATGTAATTAAGACAAAGCTTGAGAAAAAGAAACCAAAGGTGGTAAAATATCTTTTATATATTGGAAGTAGAGATCCATATGGCTATTACTGATGTAAAACAAACATCTAAATAGCCAGTAGGGGTAGAATCAGTAAGAAATTCTCCTCCTTAGGACACTAAATAAAGATTATCCAAGAGAGCGTCAAAACCTGCCCAACCAGGCAGAAGGCAGGAACTACCCAGCTAGGCAAAAACCTGAGGCTAAAATAATTTCCTAGGGGGTGGCTTAGCTAAGATTTGAGAAATCTGCCAAAGAAAGCAGTAAATGTATTTTTTATAGAGCACTAGATCCAAAGTTCATGATTAGTGACAAGGGGATCAGCCAGTAAGTGACCAGATCGTTTTCAATAATTTTGTTTGGAAACTGAAAGCCAAATTTGATTGGCTTCATACGGTCTACTAATTACCTCCCAAAGGCTGACTGTTCAGTGTTGGATTCACAAAAACTAGAAGCCAACAC
>NW_004444340.1:334450-338118 GCF_000243295.1 Trichechus manatus latirostris | reverse complement strand
TGGTCTCTCCATGACCCCAGAACTAAAACAATTTCCGAGGCCAACTCTTCAGACAGGGATTGGACTGGACTGTGGGACATAAAGTGATACTCGTGAAGAATGTGCCTCTTAGACAAGTAGATATAAGAGACCAAAGGGGCAGCTTCTGTCCAGAGGTGAGAAGGGAAGTCAAAGAGAGTTAGGGGCTGGTTGAATGTTCAAGGGGAATGAGGGGCAGAGAGGTGGAGTGTGCTGTCGCAGAATGGGGTGAGTGGTTGGGATCTCATAACAATGTATGTTAAAAAAAAAAAAAATTCTGTATGGGAGACTAAGTTGAAATGTAAACTTCATTTAATTACATCAATTAAAAAAAAAAAAAACTTAAAAAATTTTTTTTTCCTGCACTCAAATATAATTTATTACCTAAAGATATTCTAGAGAAACATTTAAGGGAAAAAGTCCATATGCAATATAGAAAGCTTAGAGAAGAACTAAACTTCTTACTATGAGAGTTTTCCTGGTTTAATTATCTTTTATTATCTTTATGCTGAGTAATTTCTGAAGAAATTTATCTGTCATAAAAACACTAAATGCCCCCAGGGAAAGCTTTTTTGTGTTAGTGGCTGGTGAGAGTACTACCTGATGACAAATGTAAAAAAAGGAGTACAGAACCAGAAGAGGACTTAGACCTACTGAAGCTTCCATTAGTTCTCTCTGTCAAATAACATTTCCTCAGCACCTACTGCCAAACAATACCAAGATGGAAATGACAAAAAATGAACCAGAAGTATGACTTTATATCCTTAGGCCTCACAGTTCATTGTAGAGTTACATATGTAAATAATCACAATATACTGATAAGTATTGTAAAAGGTTTATGTTCAGAGTGCTACTGTAGTGGCACTTCTGCTAAATAAATACAATCAAGGATGCACTCAGTAGATAATATCAATGGAGAATTCTAAATGTTACCATTTTGGAAAATTAAACTAGCAATGACAGAAGCAAAATTAAAAATGTTTTGGGGAATTCACATATTAACATAAATGCACGGAAAATAAGGCACCTCCGAACTCAGTATGCATATGTTAATACATAGGTTATGAAAGTCCTTACCATTTTCAGTATATATTACAAAACTGAAATCATACATTCTGAAAAGATATCTGCATTTAAAACAAAGATCAATGAACTTTTAACTAACACTGTATGGACATGGACATACATTTTATAAGCAATTATTTTCAGAAAAACATATTCTCAGAAAGCTAGCTATCATTGGTAAATTTCAAAGAAATTTTTAAGTGTACATTGACCATATTTAAATGTAAGTATGTTTGTTTCTTAATTTTACTCTGAAATTCTAATAACAAATTTTACCTTCTTAGAAAATAAATTATGGTGGTCAACTTAGAAGGGTGATACATTCTTTACTTAAATTCAAACCCAAATATATTATCTACGTTTGATATAACAATGACATTAAAAGCTTTAAATAAGATGGTGTCTTCACTAACATAACAATCTACCTCTCAATATATTTTGAGGAAGTAAGAAAATTCAGCAGGAAAAAAAAATGAGTCTTTTATATTCAAATACTTTTTTGTACAAAATTCATTATGTTTCATACATAAGGAAATATATTTAGTTGCATTTAAAAGTTTTCACTTACTGGGAATAAAGCCCTACTTATCTGGATGTCAGTGAGTCCTGGTGGTGCAGTGCTTAAGCAGTCTGCTGCTAACCAAAATGTCGGCAGTTCGAACCAACCAGCCTCTCTTCCGTAAAGATTTACTGCCTTGGAATCCCTACGGGGTACTTCTATTCTGTCCTATATGGTCACTATGAGTCAGAATCAACTGATAGCAATAGGTTTGGTTTTGGTTTTATCTGGATGTGTAACTCTCAAATGTCAAAAACAAAAAACCAAACTCACTGCCACTGAGTCGATTCCGACCCATAGCTACCCTAAAGGTGCAGAGTAGAACTGCCCCATAAGGTTACCAAGGAGTGGCTGCTGGATTCGAACTGCTGACATTTTGGTTAGCAGCCATATAACTTAACCACTGTGCCACCAGCACTCCTTCAAATGTCAAGCATCTGGAAATTCATAGATCCTGAGCCATTGAAATGGCTACCACAAAACCATTCCTGGTAGACTGCATGCATGACTCTGCAGGAAAAGCCATTGGGTCTTCACTCATCCTTTCAACTCACATGAGGAGCTTAATTTTGATGGAAATATTGAAACTCACAGTCTGCAGCATCAGTGAAGCAGTGTAAAAGTGGAGGAAATGCTGCTAAAGGAAATTGATAGAGGTGAGAATTGATAGCAAAGTAGAAAGTAGAAAAAACTATAAAACTGAAACATGAAAACTTCTGGGTCTTTTAGAATGGGAAAATAGCTCGATATGCTTGACTCTGTCTTCAAGGATACAGCTCTCATACAACACAACCCAAAAACAGGTGATGATTCTGACATATGTGAACGTGATTCTTTATTATTATCATTAGTTTTTTTGTGAAAATGATTCTTGATTTACTCTGCTTAGTAAGTACCCAATATTTACATATTTCCATTAAAATAAGTTTTTAAAAGTATTATTCATGTGGAGAAATTTCTTATGTAGAATTTAATTTTCTAATGATCTTAGCTGGTGATATGCACCATCAAATACAATTATTTATTTGAGCCTAACTAATATGTTAATGATGATTAGCTTGAGAAAATTACTAAAAAACAGTCACTCTTAGAAACTATACAAGGAAGTATTGTAGTGATAATTTGTATTATCTCTAAAATAATAATACAAATTTTAATTCTCATCTTTTCAAAGATACAAGTTGTAAGACAACTCATTTAGAGAAAGAGTATCCAGACTACATATACAGCTTATTTCTTACCAACTAGTATGTGTGTTCAGACACACATACAAACACAATATACATACATATGTATACAATTATACATATTTGTGTATATAGCTATATATAATTAATATGAAAATAATTTTTTTTTAATGACCCATGAGCGTGTATATCACATCTTAGCAATAACAATGTTTTATATATGTAGCTCTGAACCAATTATGGAAAAACTTGTACAGGCTCCCATGAAAAAACACTTGGTTTAAAGCTATATAATTTGTCATATAAGTGTAGTGAAAAAACTCAGAAGGCATGCCTTGAACGTGGGCCAACTTATGTGAGACGTGCAAATGACATAAGGAAGCCATAAGAATATAAAATAAATTCCACAAGATTTTCCCCTTACATTTCATACCTCAATGGCCTAGCTCACTAGTATATAATTAAGTGCCCCTTGCTGTTTTAAATCCTTTCATTTGCTTAGATGTCTCTTCCTCCAGCACAAAACCTTTTAATTAGAACAGAAGGTGGCTTAGGCAGTCCAAAAGGTAGACGTTTTTAACTATGAGAGGTGTAAGAATTGGGATACCTAACCAGCAGATTAGGACCACATGTGAATATATATACCCCTGCCTTTCCTATTAAGATGAAGGTGTAAAATCAGCGATAAATAGCTTCCCAGGTGGAGAACTTCAACTAGGTATGTGTATTAATAGCTTTGTACAAATATGGTCTAAGCAGTCATTCGAAACAGCTAATGAGTTAAACAGAAGTCATTAAAAAGAAAAGTTTTCTTTGGCAATTACTTTACATCATAAAAT
>NW_004444340.1:329572-330909 GCF_000243295.1 Trichechus manatus latirostris | reverse complement strand
TTTTGTCTGCATTTTCCATGAATTTGTCTGCCTTATCCATGAATTTGGCTATTTTTTTCTCAGTTTTGTCTGTTCTTTGCTTCAACTCTTGGATAATTCTGAATATTGGAGATTTGAATTCCCTATCAGGTCTAGTGCCTTTTCTTCTACTGGAAGGTCATCTGGTGTTTTATTTTGGATGTCTACTGGAACCATCCTGTCCTGTTTTTGTAAATGTTTTGATATGGTCTGCTGTCTTCAGGGCATTCAGTGGTTATTTTCCTTGTTTACTGATTGTAGATTTGTTTGCTTCATTCTGCTTTGTTGTTTTATTTGGTTATGTCTGAGCAGGCGAGCTGTGCATTCTTTGTTGTTTGCTCGTCTGTGGGCGTGATACTTTTCACCTCCTTCTCCAGTGGGCAAGTTCAGTCACTCAGGTATGGTACAGCAGGGCAGTTCTAGGTGAAGGGGAGTTGCTGTGATAGGTTTTTTGTGGCACGTACCAGGGGTGACAGTGTGGACCGGGAATCAGTGCAGGGCAGGTTCCAGTAGGTAGTGCCTGTGCAGCTTGGAATGTGATGTTCAGCACACAGTGCAGGTAGGCAGGAAGGAGGGGGTAGATTGTGATGTGTGGAGCTAAGATGGGTATGGGAAAGACGAGAGGGAGCAGAGTGGAACAGAAGCCAAAAACATACACACAAACAGAAAAGAGTGCTAAGAGAGCTTGCTATTGGAGTGGAGAGATGAGAGACTGAGAAACGGGGAAAAATAAAAATGAAAAAGAAAGGGTAAAAGAAAAAAATGAATAAATCGACAAACTGGAAATGAAGAAAGATGAAAAGGGAATAAGAGAGAGAAGAAAACTAAACAAAGAAATGAAAAAAAAAAAAAAACCAACCCAAAAACAAACAAAAAAAAGAAAAAAGAAAAACCAAGAAAAAAGAAATGCCCTCAGGTATGTCCCTGTGTGTCTGCGCAGAGTAAGGGACTAGCTTCCAGGCTGCATGGTACTGCCTGGCTAGAAGGGGCTCCCAAGCTGAGAAAAGAAAAAGAAAGCAAACAAACAAATCAAAACAGAACAAATCAGAGCAAACAAATAAACAAAAAAGCCCTGGGGGTCCCAGCAGCGTGGTGGCACTGGCCGGGAAGCAGTTTCATAGTTGAGCGGTGTTTTGCAGCCTTTTAGGAAGAAGCAAAGATGGAGCACGGAGCCAGGTATTTGAGAGAAAGGAGGGGGAGGTGGTGAGAGGTAAGGAGAAATCTAAAGAAGCGGAAAAAAGCAACACCAGCAGCCAACAAATGGCACTCAGGGAGTCGGCCAGTAGGGGTGGGTGGAATCCAAGTGGCACTGGGGGTAA
>NW_004444340.1:326506-329210 GCF_000243295.1 Trichechus manatus latirostris | reverse complement strand
ACGTGTGACTCTGTTTGACTTAGTTTTTCTGATCTTTGCTGTGAAGGGACGGCATGGTACTTCTGACTATAGCGCCATGTTGCCGGAAGTCCTCACATCTTTGCTTTTTAACACTTTAAAGAGATCTTCTGCAGCAGATTTGCCCAATGCAATGTGCAATTCAATGTCTTGACTGCTGCTTCCATAGGCATTGATTGTGGATCCAAGTAAAATGAAATCCTTGACATCTTCAATCTTTTTTCCATTTATCCTGATGTTGCTTATTGGTCCAGTTGTGAGGATTTCTGTTTTATGTTGAGGTGTAATCCATACTGAAGGCTGTGGTCTTTGATCTTCATCAGTAAGTGCTCCAAGTCCTCTTCACTTTCAGCAAGTAAAGTATCATCTGCATATCACAAGCTATTAATGAGTCTTCCACCAATCCTGATGCCACATTCTTCATATAGTTCTGCTTCTCGGATTATCTGCTCAGCATACAGATTGAATAATTACAGTGAAAGGATACAACCCTGACACACACCTTTCCTGATTTTAAACCATGTAGTAACCCCTTGTTCATAGTAATCTGTTATTCTATGTACAGGTTCCTCATGAGCACAATTAAGAGTTCTGGAATTCCCATTCTTCACAATGTTATCCATAATTTGTTATGAATCGTAGTTGAATGCCTTTGCACAGTCAATGAAACACAGGTGTTATGTATTGAATTGTGTCCCACAAAAATGTGTATCAACTTGACTAGGGCATGATTCCCAGTATTGTGTGGTTGTCCACCATTCTGTGATCTGATGTGATTATCCTACTTCTTATAATCATAACCTCTATGATGTTAATGAGGCAGGATTAGAGGCAGTTATATTAATGAGGCAGGACTCAATATATAGGATTGAGATATAAAAGAGAGAATTGAGCAGACAGGAGAGGGACTTCCTACCACCAAGAATGCAGAGCCACGAACTGAGCTTGTCCTTTGGACTGGGTCACTGCACTGAGAAGCTCCTAGACCAGGGGAAGATTGATGACAAGGAACTTCCACCAGAACCTACAGAGAAAGCCTTCCCCTGGAGCTGGCACCTTGAATTTGAGCCTCCAGCGTCCTAAATTATGAGAGAATATGTTTCTCTTTGTTAAAGCCATCCACTTGTGTTACTTCTGTTACAACTGCACTAGATAACTAAGACAACAGGTAAACATATTTCTGGTATTCTCTGCTTTCAGTCAAGATTCATCTGACATCGGCAGTGATATCCCTTGTTCCATGTCCTCTTGAATCTGGCTTGAATTTCTGGCAGTTCCCTGTCGACATACTGCTGCAACTGCTTTTGAATGATCTTCAGCAAAAATTTACTTGCGTGTAATATTAATGATATTGTATAACTTCCTCATTCTACTGGATCACCTTTCTTTGGAATGGGCACAAATATAGATCTCTTCCAGTCAGCTGGCTGGGTAGCTGTCTTCCAAATTTCTTGGCGTAGACAAGTGAGCACTTTCAGTGCCGCATCCGTTTGTTGAAACATCTCAATTGGTATTCCGTCAATTCCTGGAGTCTTGTTTTTCCCCAATGCCTTCAGTGCAGCTTGGACCTCTTCCTTCAGTACCATTGGTTCTTGATTATATGTTACCTCTTGAAATGACTGAACACTGACCAATTCTTTTTGGTGCAGTGACTCTGTGTATTCCTTCCGTCTTCTTTTGATGCTTCCTGCATCATTCATTATTTTGCCCATAGAATCTTTTAAAATTGTAATTTGAGGCTTCAATTTTTTCTTTAGTTCTTTCAGCTTGAGAAACATCAAGTGTGTTCTTCCCTTTTGGTTTTCTAACTCCAGGCCTTTGCACATTTTACTATAATACTTTTGTCTTCCTGAGACACCCTTTGAAATCTTATGTTCAGCTTTTTTACTTCATGACTTTTTCCATTTGCTTTAGCTACTCTATGTTCAAGAGCAAGTTTCAAAGTCTCTTCTTAATCCATTCTGGTCTTTTCTTTATTTCCTGTCTTTTTAATGACCTTTTGCTTTTTTCATGTACGATGTCCTTGACATCATCTCACAACTTGTATGATCTTGGGTCATCAGTGTTCAGTGTGTCAAATCTATTCTTGAGATAGTCTCCAAATTCAGGTGGGACATACTCAGGGTCATATTTTGGTTCTCACGGACTTTTTAAAATTTTCTTCGGCTTCAACTTAAACTTGTATATGAGCAATTGTTGGTCTGTTCTGCAGTCGGCCCCAGGTATTGTTTCAGCTGATGATATTGAGCTTTCCGTGGTCTCTTTCCACAGATGTAGTTGATTTGATTCCTGTGTTTTCCATCCTGCGAGGTCCATGTGTATAGTTGCCATTTATGTCGTTGAAAACAAGGTATTTGTAATGAATAAGTCATTGGTCTTGCAAAATTCTATTATGCGGACTCCATCATGTATCTGTGAGTTTGTTGTACTGTGGTGGCTTGTGTGTTGCTGTGATGCTGGAAATTATGCCACAGGTATTTCAAATACCAGCATGGTCACTCATGGTCGACAGGTTTCAGTGGTGCCTCCAGACTATGACAGACTAGGTCTACTTCTGAAAAAATTGGCCATGAAAACCTTATGAATAGCAGCAGCACACTGTCTGATACAGTGCTGGGAGATAAGCCCCTCAGGTTGGAAGGCACTCAAAATCTGACTGGGGAAGAGCTGCCTCCTCAAAGTAGAG
>NW_004444340.1:323941-326406 GCF_000243295.1 Trichechus manatus latirostris | reverse complement strand
AGAAGATACAGCTGCATACATCCATTAATAATTAGAATGTGGAATGTATGAAGTATGAATCCAGGAAAATTGAAGTCGTCAAAAATGAAATGGAATGCATTAAGATCAATAACCTAGGTATTAGTGAGCCGAAATGGACAGGCATTAGCCATTCTGAATCAGACAATCATGTGGTGTACTATGCCAGGAATGACAAATTGAAGAGAAATGGCATCACATTCATTGTCAAAAAGAACATTTCAAGATCTATGCTGAAGTACAATGCTGCCAGTGATAGGATAATATCCACACGACTATAAGGAAGACCAATTAATTCGACTATTATTCAAATTTACTCACCAACCACTATGGCCAAAGATGAGGAAACTGAAGACTTTTACCAACTTCTGCCGTCTGAAACTGATCAAATATGCAATCAAGATGCATTGATAATTATTGGTGATTGGAATGCAAAAGTTGGAAATAAAGAAGAAGGAATAGTATTTGGAAAATATGGCTTTGGTTCTAGAATCTACACTGGAGATCCCATGGTAAAACTTTGCAAGAATTCTCCTCTTAGAGACTCACAACTCAGACTGAAACAATAAGAAGCTTTCAGCAAATGACCTGGTTTAACAAAGCATTTTGAATCCTTTTTTGTTTACTCATAGAGAAAAAGTGTTCTACAGAACACACTGTTGCATTTAGTAAGTGATACTAAGTGAACTACACAGGCTTTCAGGAAAAAAAAAAAAAGTCTTCTCTGCCAATGCCATACTTATCTGACATTATTAAACATATTTATTCCAAAGAAAAAAGAAATCATCACCAAGCGTTGCATTTTAAGTTTTAATTAAAATTTTCATCCCAAATCTAACTGATTTGTTATGTGTAGGACTTAGTATCTTTCAGTTCCAGAGCTGAAGGACTACTTTGCTAAGGTGAACAAGCCAGAAAGGAAAATTTCTGTCCATTTTCCTGGAATTGTTTTGTTAAAGAGAAATACATTAAAAGCTTTCAAGCATTTTCCCTGTGTTTCAAGGAGACATCTACATTCCTCTGCAGGCAGTCTGTTCTGAAGTGTGCAGACAGAGGATGGGCAGTGTCTTCTTTCATAACTAGTGTCACTCAGGAGGTCAAGAACACTTTGCTAACTTCTTTGCACATTCTTTCAGAGCAAGCAAAAAAGGGACTTTCTGTTCTTTCTGGTCACACTTTTATGCTTAACATAAGTCTCTGAGAAAAGTGGAATGTTTTCCTTATTTTTCCCCAAAAAGTATAATTTTAAGTAATATATGCTTTGTGCAAATGACATACATATAACATTATATAAATAATTTTTAAAATACCCATAACATTACCACTAAGAGATACAAACACAGTTCTTGCCATCACAGTGTTAAAGTACAAAGTAAGTACTAAGTAGCAAAGTAGACAGACAGTACACAAGTAATTATGTCAATAATATATCATTCCAATGCTACGTGATTCCAATTGGGGTAAAGCTACAAAGGAAAAATCAGTTAAGAGCAGAAAAGTATTCATTTCCACAGTTACTTCCGTCTGCTTGTTGTGCTGTTCGTCAGTGACTTTTCTATTTTCATCAATAATAAAATTTATCTCATTTGAAATCACTGCTGCCCAATCGAAATAGCTTATTCTGGAAGAGTTTATTTAACAATATCTAACCCATTCTAATCCCTTGGCTCTGGGTTTGCTCCAGACATTTGAAGGACCAAATATGGATTTCTAAAGATCAAATGTGAAACCCGAAATACAGGGAAGGGCATTCTTTAAAACAGGCTGCGAGGCCCCTGTTCCGGTATGTTCTGACATATCATTTCCTAGCATAACATGCTCTGTTTATATAGATACCATCTTAGACAACATCTAAAGCAGCAGCAGAAGTCAATATTGCAAATGGCCACAAAGATCACTGGTATCGGGGGGCAGTTTTATCTCTTCAACTAGAAATGTGCCACGCTGTGGCATATAGAGGGATTTCTCAACTTTTTTATTGAAAAATATGTGCTGTTTACCACAACATAGTTGTGAAATTGAAGTATGAGGGTAAGTCAAAAAAGTATTGCTACTAGTCATATATACACAAGTTTATTCCAGACAAAATCTGTCTAAACATGTCTTTGCGATCAGTGGATGGCTGCAGACAAGTTCTCTCAGTAATACACTTATCTTAGTCTTGTTAGAGTGCCTTCAAAAAAAAAAAAAAAAAAACAGATACTTTTTGTGTCATAGCAAAACTGATTTTTGAGGTGAGGGCTAATATCAAATTTTTTTTTTTTTAATTGTACTTCAGGTGAAGGCTTACAGAACAAACAGTTTCTCATGAAACAGTAGTACACATACTGTTTTATGACATTGGTTAACAACCCCACAACATGTCAACCCTCTTAACTTCTCAACCTTTTTTTTTGGTGAAAATACTCATAGCCAAAGATACACCATTTCAAAAATTTCTACATGCA
>NW_004444340.1:302634-323841 GCF_000243295.1 Trichechus manatus latirostris | reverse complement strand
CTGAAATAGCTTGAGTAGTACTGGTACAAGCTCTTCTGTAAATGTTTTGTAGAATTCTCCAGTGAAGCCATCTGGGCCAGGGCTTTTTTGGTTGGGAGTTTTTTTATTATCTTTTCAATCTCTTCACTTGTTATGGGTCTGTTCAGATTGTCAACATCACTTTGTTGTAGTTTGGGGCTAATATCAAATTTTTAACAAAACTCAAGAGGACATCTTCCCAAATCACTGAAGCTTTGCAACAAGTTTATGGGAATGCTGCCCCATAAAAAATAGTTTTTAGATGGATCAAGCATTTTAAGGAAGGTCGAGACGACCTCAAAGATGAGCCGAGAGAGAAGACCCCTTAGAAGGTTATGGGAACTGTTTTTTGGGATTCCAAAGGGCTAATCTTGATAGGGAGCCCTGGTGGCACAGTGGTTAAGAGCTTGGCTGCCAACCGAAAGGTCAGTAGTTTGAATCTACCAGTCACTCCTTGGAAACCCTATTGGGCAGTTCTATTCTGTTCTATAGGGTCACTATGAGTCAGAATCGACTTGACAGCAACAGGTTTAATCTTGATAGAGTTTCTCCAAGAACACAGGACGATCAGGGGGGCTTATTATGAAGAACTTTTCCAGAAAACTGAAAACTGCACTGGGGAGGAAAAGGCCAGGAAAGTTGTGCTAAGGAATTTTTTCGCTTCATTACAATGCAACTGCTCATTCTTCGAGGGTAGCAAGGGCTGTCCTATGAGAATTTCACCGGGAAACCTTACCCTATCCACCCTACAGCCCTGGTATTGCCCCTTTAGACTTCTTTTTGTTTCCAAAATTCAAACAACATTTAAAAGGAACACAATGTGAATCCCTTGAGGATGCCAAAACTGCCATTTTGACATGGTGTAAATCAAAGGGTGCAGAATTCTTCAGGGAAGGGTTAGAGAGATGGAAACATCGCCTTCAGAAGTGCACAGACCTACATGGAGGATATGTTGAGAAACAACAGCTTCACATTTTGATATTTTTGTTTAATAATGCTTTCTATGAATTTTTAGCCGTACTTTTTGACTTATTGTCCTGTATGTAGCCTAAAAGTTCTAATATCAGCATTTTGCACAGTCTCACAGAATACCTAAAAATCTGGTTTAAACAGGAGAATAAGACACTTGTGATCAATTTCTAATTTGCTTGAACACAAGCCCTATGGTTAGTCACTTTAACTGCGGTTGATGTGTCTGTTTTCTTTCTATATAAAATTAGTAAAAAATGTACTTGTGTCATCATTTTATAATTTTAGAAGTTTGACTAATTTTTAGGAACTCAAAAACAGGTAGTAGATAGTCAAACTTTAAAAATGTTCATAGCTTAGAAACATAAAACATTATTGTATTTTGTTTAATGTTTTATCTTTTCAACTAGAAATGGGCCACACTGTAGCATGCAGAGGGATTTCTCAACCTTTTTAATATGAGAAAAAGCTATTTATTTTCTTTTAATTTTTAAGTCCAAAAAAACAATGTGTTTCTTTTGGTAAATTTCTTTTCCTAAGTTTCTCAGGTTTAGGGGAATGTTATACCCTTGTCATCGTGCCAAAGAAATATTTGGATTGCTACTCATATTAAAAGGTTAGCAATTTTAGAGTCGACATTCAGGTCACTGAGTATGCAATCCTTACAGATTTTTAAATGCGTTCCACTTTCAGTAAGTGTCTACATTTGGCCATATCATGCACATTCTCACAAGAAACCTGGAGTATAAACTAAATTTGGGAGAACTCAGGCCTAGATCTAGAGCCTTGTGATATCAGCATAAATCATATCAAAGTTTCTATATTGACCTACAAAAAGAAAAATTTCACATGGTTCAATTTAATACTATATATACTGTTATACCAGTAAATATAATTCACTTTTTTAATGGTTCATTGGATTAAAAACAAAATGAAATAGAACAAATGAAACAACAAACCTCTAAACAAATATCTGTAGGTCATTTGAAATCAAACACCAGCATCAAGTGGATACATGGGATTCAGGGTTTTAACGTTCTTTGAACCCAGATTCCTAGCAGCCAGCTATGTACTAAATACTTGAAATTAACTTTTAAATGATGGCTATCTAAAGTTTTCACAATGTCTTCTAACAATTTTTGGTATTTATGTTTAATTTTCCTGAAGACTTAAAAGCTCATCTTCTATTAACTGTGTATTTTAGTTAAAAATCAATTGCAAACTATTTACAGTATTATCATCTAAAGTCCTGTAATGATTTACTTATTGTTTAATGCTTTAATTTTATAGTATTTACAATCAATGTGCTTAGTTTACCAATCAAGTCATTTTTATTTGTCAGCTGAAAGTGCCTAGGTTTTAAGAGCAGGAGGTTATTAATTTTTAATTTTTGCTGATCCAAATAGCAAAACATATGTGCAACCCTTAGATGATCAGCTTTTCCCTAGTGACACACAAAAAAATGCTGCCTCTGATGATCCTCAGGCCTTGGATCAAACTGGTCCTTTGAAACTGGTCACTGGAAAGGAATTAATATATTTTTATTGCTAATTTGCTAAAAAGTTAGTATCATTAAATATTCACTTTCCAGTTATTTCTGTCAGGTTATGCCTTGGACATCTTTATTTCATGGTGAAGTAACAATGACATTTTTAGACTAGTCATACTATGGATTATCTTTTACATGCAATCTTTTTGTTCTCATATAAATGTTTTATTTTTTTGTGTCTCAATAAAAATAAAATTTGTGTGTGTATGGGGGGAAGTGGGGGGGGGGCATTCTCACATCTTCCAGTGCCTCTTTCAGGGCTCCTTACCCACTGAGTTTTCTGAAAAATATGGTTGACTGCTTGGCTTCTGGAGCCCAGCATTTCTACTCTCCCCAAAACAAAATAATTAGGGTGAAGACTACAAAAATGCTCTTCATCAATCAGCAAGTGACATTTTTCAAAACACTCACTTTGCAAATGGCCAGAGTTGACATTCCTGAATATCTATGTCTAAGATGGTTATTGAAATTGGAGCCATCAGCTATTCCTTTTGGTATGTTTATGAAGCAAAAAGTTTGCAAAATCTATGTCTAGTGGGAAATATTCTCTTGTCAGTCACTATCAACTGTATGACACTTAAGAAAAATGGCATTTTTTTTTCTGAATACTGGCATTTCAACTGTCACAAATTATCTTCTGAAATATTTGGCTGTGGAAATCTGAGCAATTCCACCTGTTAATGGGTTTATATCAACACACCTTGGCAAAGATCTTAACAGAATTAGAAGACGAGAAAATAAATATATATGTCCTTTTTGCAGCTTACTAACACTAAAAGTTAAGTGTGATCATATTTTATATGCCTGAGACAAAAATTACATATATAAATGAAATAAATACTTCAAAGTGGGTATTTCTAGGATTCCTACCAGTATGGATTTTAAATCTCCATTTTTTTTCTTAAATGTTCCGCGTTCTACTTTTAGCTCTAAATTGGTGGCTGCTTCACAAAGACTATCTACTATACACAGGGTTAACAGAGCCCAGTTCTAAAGAGCATGACCCTAACATATCACAATTTCACTCTGCATTCTCCTTTCTCCTTTCTGTCTCCTCCCCTTTTCCCTCCTCCTCCTCCTCCCTCTCTTTCATATCTTCTCTAATTTAAGAGGCACTGCATGAGGCATTTTGATATCAGAGTTGTTATGGCATTTTGTCTCACATTTTGCCAAGTCATGATGATTTATATTTTAATGGTTTTAACTGATCAATAAACAGATTGTTTTGGCAGTAACACTGTGTGGTTGCTATTACCGGACACTGCATCAAGAGAGGTGATATTTAAGGGAACGTAAAGAAAACTAATCAATTGAATACCAATTATAGTCAGGCATTGTGTTAGGTATTTGACATATAAATTCTCATTTAAACCATAATGAATAAGATACTATTAATATCACTATTACATAAAGAAACAGCAAACTTCTTAGAGCTGACCTGGGTCCTGAAAAAAGCTGGGATTCTCACCAGGTCACTATGGCTTGGCTCTGAAGTCTGTACTCCTTCTTACAACTAAATTCTACCGTCTGGTGGTATGACCTTGGAGAAGTCAACTTTGTATTGATTTTTATCATCACATTCCAGAAAAAAGATTTGAAGTAGATGAATCACCTAATCTCTGTGGATTACAGCTTTCTGGTCAAAAAATGAGGACTTCAACTGTGTAATTCCCTGAATACTGTGGTACGACAACCTCCATATGGACTGGAGCTCCTCCAAAGAGCCCACATTAAGTAATATATATGTGTCTCATACTGCAGGATGTGCATTTTACCAGAGAGTATGTATTTCACTGATGCTGTTAATTCTTTGCACACTCTAAAAAGTATGTTAAATACTGTTATGATAAAACTATATTGAGGGATTTATTTAGTATAAAACAATATGTAATAGTATTAATTCAATGCTTTTTAAAGACAAAAATTGCTTTTCAAAATTCTGAATTTCTGGTCTTTTGAAGCCCCACGAATCATGGATAATGGCTAAAAGTACTCTTTGTTCAGTTCACAGAACCTTTCCAAGCCTTGTCTCACAATTTCAGAGACTTAGAATGAGCCACGCATGGCTCTGTATCTTTCATAGTCATGTTAAATATAGCAAAAAGCTAAAGCCATTATTAAATCATGCTTTGATCAAAAACAAATCCTTCATATTTATCATACAGTCATTTATCAATGCATTCATTCATATAACATTTACTATTTACTAGATACAATATAGTAGTGAACCAAAACGATACAGAATGCGCCTTGAAGTTTACAGTCCAGTAAAGAAGATAGGAAATAAACTACACACACACACACACACACACACACACACACACACACACGCAGTGAGGGGTACTATGAAGAAAAATGGAATGCTATGATAAATTAGAACAGGAGATGGTGAGCTACCCTTGATGGGTTCTTCAAGGGAGCTGAGAGCCCATGAGAGCCCAGGAGGAGCCACTAGGAAGCCAGCAGAGCCCTCTAGGCAGAGAGAATAACATAAGATAGGTTGGATGACTGGGTCCATGTACACAGTCAGATGGGCTGAACCCCTGTCCTTCCGCTATGCCGTTCAGCTTTAGAAGTAAACAAACAGGAAACACACAAGGCCTTCTACCTGTCTGCCTTCTTCACGGTTCACAAAAGACAATTTTGACATCCTAGGTAAGCATTTCTTCTGAAAGTGACTTTGTATGTTATGCTGTGACATGTTCTGTGTCTAGCTCTACAAAATAAAACTGGATTGAAAATGAATATACAGTATTATAATTTTAGTATCATATATATATATATATATATGTTTAAGCAGGAAGAAAGAGTACTAGAAATCAAAAGTTTCCCGTCCTAGCTCTGGCTTTGCCAACTCACTCTGCAGCCCTGAAAAAGTCCTCGCTTTCTCTTGATTCTGTTTCTTCATTTGTAAATAGAAGGACTGGCTTATGAGGTGCTTAAATCCTGTAAGCCACCTCCAGGTATAAAATTCTATGAGGATCAAAAACCTTATTGAAGCTCTGATTGTTAAGGAATGCAGATCATGGTACCAAATATGCAAATATGAAACACATGCCTAAGAGATGCATCATTATTACTATAGAAGTCCGCTTTACACATAAGCATTTGCCAAAAAAGGCAAAATTAACTGACAAAATCATCCTCAAACAAAACCTACAGTGGTATTTAATCTAAAAAAATTGTACTGAAGCAGTTATTTTAAATGGAAGAACTAGTTTCAATAATTTATTATCAGAAAGCAGTATGATGAGCAGATTTTCATTACAAATTCAAGACACAAGCTTCTTTTTGGAAACTATATGCTTTTGCTGTAAAGAAGAACTTTTAATAATGCAACTACCTGATGAGAACCAGCATATGAGGGCCTCACTCAGAGTGTAATAACAGTTTTGCTAGCTCTGTAACATTCATGTTTGTAAACAGTTTGAATGGTATGTAATTACCTATTCTCTCCTAATACTGTCCTGGAATCTCTGTTAAATGCCTAAAAAGTCATTCCAGAATTAAAGGAAGTCAAATTAATGATATATCCATTTAACTTTAGAGTTTGGACATATCCCTATAGGAAGTAAAGTAACATTCACCAGTACTGAGAAACACAATCCAAATGGTGATGGTCTCTTCAGCTAGTTCTCCTTGGCTTTCAAATGTGGATTTAACACATCAGTAAAATGTTTACATTTGAAAGAGACCAATTTATCTGTGCCCTTTCTGTCTTTCCTTATAGCATCCATTCTTCTTCTTGCTACTTAAATACATATTGTTAATACTTGCTCCATTTGCTCTCTTCAGTGGGTGACGGGATGGCCGTGAGAAGCCTCACCTTAAAGCAATGCCATGTTTGTGCCCAGCTTGTCATGCAGAGCCCTGACAAGAGGGAGAGATCAGGAGGGGCACACCAGGGGCACTCAGTTCATCCTCATGTCCTTCTACTCAACATTACTTACTTAGTACACACTTCACCCATCTGATCAGCCATTCATACATCCAACAAGTATTTATTCCAAGCACACTCCAGCCTCAAGACCACCTGCTGCTCTCTCTTCCTTATATTCTTCCTCCTCAAATATTCATACAGCATATTCCCTCACTTCATCCAGGCTAGTCTTCAGATGTCACGTCTGTAGAGATGTCCACTCAGATGAAACTACCTGTCTTAGTTATCTAGTGCTGCTACAACAGAAACACCACAAGTGGGTTTCTTTAACAAACAGAAATTTATTTTCTCAGTTCAGAAGGCTAGAAGTCTGAATTCAGGGTGCTGGCTGTAGGGGAAGGCTTTCTCTTTTTGTTGGCTCTGGAGGAAGGTCCTTGTCTCTTGTGAGCTTCTTCATGTGGCTTTGCATGTTATCTTCCCACATCTCTGCTTCTGGCTTGTTTAATCTCTTTTATATCTCAAAAGAGATTGACTCAAGACACACCCTACACTAATCCTGCCTCACTAACAACAAAGGTAGCCCATTCCCAAATGGGATTATAACCACAGGCACAGAGGTTAGGAATCACAACACATATTTTTGGGGGACACTATTCAATCCATAACACCACCTAATGACACAATCCACAATATTCCATCTCTTCGCCATAACTTATTTTTCTTCATAGCACTTATTATTTGATAAATTTTATATGCATCCATTTATTGTTTGGCTCCCTCCACTGGAATATGCGGTCCAGAAAGAACTTGGTCTTGCTCACTGCAGTACTGGCATCATGTAGACCAGTACCTGACACATAGCTGTTTTCAGTATATAAATGTTGAATGAGTGAGTAACTTCTCTCATGACCTCTTCTGTGTAATGCCCAGGGCTAGGCTGAGGAGGGGATGCAACCAGGCACATCTCAGCATCAAGGGAGGAGACCTGAACAAGGCCAGGAGCTGCACAACGTGTGCGTGCTGTTCATTCTGGTTGCTAGTCCCTTCTTTTCCATCCCACTGGTCATGCTGCGCTTTACTTGGGCACTGCCGGTTGGGACCTCAGAGGTGACCTCAGGATTGGGTAAATGTGAATAATACCTACTCCACAGGAATATTAGATTACCCAGTCCTAGGTTCCTTCTCTGAAGAGTCCTGCTGAAAGCTTTTTTTCCCTTGCCTGCCTTCTGACTTAAAGTCAAGGACAACAAATTTATAGGTGGATTCTTATCTTCTCTTCTTTCTCATTATCTTCAACATGTATCATCTTTCTATACAGATATTATATAAAACTTCATTTGGAGAAAGAAGGAGAAATTGAGAAGACAGTTTACTGCATAGTCCTCTAGATTCTTCAGTTTTTGAGAGCTTGTTTGTTTTGTAAAGTAAAACATACGGATGCATTTGGTTTACATATATATATATATATATATATACATATATACATGGGGCCCTAGTGGTGCAGTGGTTAAAGTGATCAACTGCAAACCTAAAGGTCGGCGGTTCCAAACTACCAGCGGCTCCATAGGAGGAAGACGTGGCAGACTGCTCCTGTAGAGATTTACAGCTTTGGAAATCCTATGCGATCGCTATGAGTTGGAATCGACTCGACGGCAATGGGTTTTATATATAAAAAAAAAAACGTATTTTTTGTCATGGAAAGCTTATAGTAGCTTAACATACCCAAGTTTTCTCTTTTATTATTAAGTAGCCATCTGATCTGTTCACAGAGGCCCTGCAGTCTGGTTGTTAAAAGCATGTAACTTCAGTGTCTGAACACATACTGCCACTAGGGAAAGCTAGTCAAACTAATAAACGTTCCTCATCCTGAATTTTCTTATATAACCTAAGAATTAAAACTACTATAATTACTTGCATATTTTTTCATTAAGAGTGAATTGATGAAGACAGTATAAGATTTGCATCTAGAAAAAGACAACTTCTACTCATCAACTGCTTATTTTTCCTACTAGTGACATTTTTCTTTTCTTCCTGTCCTTTTTTTCTTCCCCTGTACATCCACCAGGGCTTCTGAAATTCACTGGCCACAAAACAGGTCCTAAAGTAGTGTTTCCCAGACTGTGTTTGGTACTTCACCAAAATTAAACGAAAAAGGTTTCATGGTCAATAAATTGGTGGTATGCATATTAAAGACTGAAAAGTTCTGCAGCAAATAGATATGAATAAATTTGTTTAAACTAGCATTTCAGTGATTTTATTTTGGAATGCTTTTTCCCATAAAACAACAAACTTAGTAAGACAAGCTCTTTGGGGTACTGGTTTAGGAAATGCCGGTTTCAGAGGCTTTTGGTTCATGTTTTTCCATCTGTTGCCCCTCCTCAATCTTTGCATCTACATTATCCATCTTTCAGAGCCCATTTAAAACATTCTCCTAGGCATCGCACTGCATCCCTCCCTCCAGCCTGCCAATAAACATTTCTCGCCTGTCTACTATGTATCAGGCTCTGTGCTTGGCTCTCACGATGTAAGACTGATAGATTCACTGACCAGCCTTGAAGAGATTACACTTTAGGGATGTAAAGGAGCATCCAACCCAAACTAAGGTTATAACTGAGCTAAAAGGTGAAGAATTAGTGACATGAGCCACACAAAAGGGTATGTAAAATTGTGTGTGTGAAGGACGAGTATTGGAGGGAGGCCTATATTATATACATGGCACACGTTGGCAGAAAAGACAGAAAGGACTATAATAATTTATAAATTTCACTACATTCCCTAGAGCACAGAGAGAGAGGAGGGAGGTGGGTTGAGAAGGAGGATGTTGGAGAAGTAGGAATTAGTGAGATTAGAGAGGGCTTTGCCTATTAGTCTGTATTGAATTTATCCTCTAAGCCAGTGTTTCTCAATCCAGACCATGCATTTGCATTACTTGGGAACTTAAAAAAATACCTATTCATGCAACACACATTTATTCTGATTTAACTGGTCAGGAGTAGGGCTGGTTTTTTTTTAAACTTCACAGATGATTTAATATGCAGCCAGGAACCTTAGGGCACCTTAGGAACTTGGGAAGCTATTACAACATGTTAAAAAGCATGAAGCATGATTAGATTTATATTTTAGAAACATTAAAGAAAAACAAAAGATGTCTGTAATAGCAGAATGATGAGTAACTCTGAGAAGCCTAGGACAACGACAATTCCTGCACTTAGTAGCTACCGAAAAAACATTTGGGGAAAGAACAAATAGGAACCAGGCAAAGACCCTGTCTCCAATGTTGTCCAAGGGAGAGATGGCAGCAGGTACAGACAGAACTTTACAATAAGATAAGCGAGTGGAATGCTACAATCTCAAATCTGACCTCTTCCATTAAAATCTTTCTTTATGGGTGGTCTGGCACAGAGGTTAATAGCATAGTGATGGAATCAGACAGACGTGGATTCTAATTCCTGTTCTGCCACTTACAAGACATTTAATCTTAGGCAAATGATTTATTTCCTCTAAGCCTCAGCTGTTGTTGTTATTATTAGGTGCCATCGAATTGGTTCCAACTCATAGTGACACTATGTACAACAGACCGAAACACTGCCTGGTCCTGTGCCATCCTCACAGTCATTGTTATGCTTGAGCCCATTGTTGCAGCCACTGTGTTAATCCATCTCATTGGGGGTCTTCTTCTTTTTACTGACCCTCTACTTTGCCAAGCATGATGTCCTTCTCCAGGGACTGATCCTTCCTAATAACATGTCTGTAATGGATTGAATTGTGTCCCCCAAAAATATCTGTCAACTTGGCTGGGTCATGATTACCAGTATTGTATGATTGTGTAACATTTTGTAATCCGATGTGATTTCCTCATGTGTTGTAAACTCTATCACTATGATGTAATAACGTGGCTTAGCAGCAGTTATACTGGTGAGGTATACAAGATTGGATAGTGTCTTAAGCCAATCTCTTTTGAGATAAAAAAGAGAGAAGTGAACAGAAGCACGTGGGAACCTCAAACCATCAAGAAAGCAGTACTGGGAGTAGAGCGTGTCCTTTGGGCTTGAGGTTCCTGCACTGAGATGCTCCCAGACCAAGAAGAGACTGATGCATCACAAGGACCTTCCTCCAGAGCCTACAGAGAGAGAAAACCTTCTCCTAGAGCTGATGCCCTAAATTTGGACTTGTAGCCTACTGGACTGTGAGCGAATAAACTTCTCTTTGTAAAAGCAATCCACTTGTGGTATTTCTGTTATAGCAGCACTAGATGACTAACACAGTGTCCAAAGTATATGAGACGCAGTCTCGCCATCCTTGCTTCCAAGGAGCATTCTGGTTGTAATTCTTCCAAGACAGATTTGTTCGTCCTTTTGGCAATCCATGGTGTATTCAATATTCTTCACCAACACCACAATTCAAAGGTGTCAATTTTTCTTTGGTCTTCTGTGATGGTTAAGATTGTGTGTCAACTTGGCTGGGCCATGATTCTCGATGTTTTAATGTAATCACTCCCATGATTGAATATACTGTGAGTAGCCAATCAGATGAGAGAGAGTCTCCTTGGAGGTGTGGCCTGCATCTGTATATAAGCAGATGTTCTGGCTTTTTGCTCTCTCTGGATCCTGCGGCTGCTTCCTGTCATCTCATCTCCCGTTCTTGGGGCTTGAGCTGTGAGCTTATCTGCCGAACCTGGGATTCATCGATCTGCACAGCCTCTGAGCAGAAGCCCTGGTCTCCGACCTGCCAATCTTGGGCTTGCCAGCTTCTGCAGCTGTGTGACTTGGGAGAGGCCTCTACCCTGATCCATGGACTTGGGACATTCTAGCCTCTACAATCATGTGAGTGGTTTCCTTGATATAATCTCTCTCTATATATGTATTTATACACTTTACTGGTTTTGCTTCTCTAGAGAACCCAGCCTAAGACATCTTCCATATTCATTGTCCAGCTCTCACATGCATATGAGGCAACTGAAAACATCATGGCTTGGGTCAGGCACACCTTAGTCTTCAAGGTGACATCTTTGCTTTTCAACACTTTACAGAGGTCTTTTGCAGCAGATTTGCCCAACACAATGAGTCTTTTGATCTCTTGAATGCTGCTTCTGTGGGTGTTAATAGTAGATCCAAGTAAAATGAAATCCTTGACAACTTCAATCTTTCTCCATTTATCATGATGTTGCTTATTGGTCCCGTTGTGAGGATTTCTGTTTTCTTTATGTTGAGGTGTAATCCATACTGCAGGCTGGGGTCTTTGATCTTCATCTGTAAGTATTTCAAGTCCTCTTCACTTTCAGCAAGCAAAGTTTTGACAGCTAACTAACGCAGGTTATGAATGCATCTTCCTCCAATCTTGATGACCCCTTCTTCATGGAGTTCAGCTTTTCGGATTATTTGCTCAGTATACAGATTGAATAGGTATGGTGAAACGATACAACCTTGACGCACACCTTTCCTGACTTTAAATCATGCAGTATCCCCTTGTTCTGTTCAAATGACTGCCTCTTGATCTGTGTACAGTTCCTCTCGAGCACAATTCAGTGTTCCGGAATTCCCATTCCTCACGATGTTATCCATAATTTGTTATGACTCACACAGTTGAATGCCTTTGCATAGTCAATAAAACACAGGAAAACATCTTTCTGGTATTCTTTGCATTTAGCCAGGATCCATCTGACACCAGCAATGATATCCCTGGTTCCACATCCTCTTCTGAATCTGGCTTGAATTTCTGGCAGTTTCCTGTTGATATACTGCTGAAGCCACTTTTGAATGATCTTGAGCAAAATTTTACTTGTGTGTCATTAAAAAGACAGGAAAGAAAGAAAAGACCAAAATGGATGTCAAAAGAGACTCTGAAAATTGCTCTTGAATGTCAAGTAGCTAAAGCAAAAGGAAGAAATGCTGAAGTAAAAGAACTGAACAGAAGATTTCAAAGGGCAGCTGGAGAAGACAAAGTAAAGTATTACAGTGACATGTGCAAAGAGCTGGAGACAGAAAACCAAAAGGGAAGTACATGTTCAGCATTTCTCAAGCTGAAAGAACTGAAGAAAAAATTCAAGCCTCGAGTTGCAATAGTGAAGGATTCTACAGGGAAAATATTAAATGACGCAGGAAGCATCAAAAGAAGATGGAAGGGATACATGGAGTCATTATACCAAAAAGAATTGGTCGACGTTCAACCATTTCAGGAGGTAGCATACGATCAGGAACTGACAGTACTGAAGGAAGAAGTTCAAGCTGCACTGAAGGCACTGGCAAAAAACAAGCCTCCAGGAATTGATGGAATATCAATTGAGATGTTTCAACAAACACATGCATATGGGGCAAGTGAAAACACCATTGTTTGGGTCAGGCATACCTTAGTCCTTAAAGTGACATCCTTGACAACTTCAATCTTTTCTCCATTTATCATGATATTGCTTATTGGTCCAGTTATGAGGATTCTTGTTTTCTTTATGTTGAGGTGTAATCCATACTGAAGCCTGTGGTCTTTGACCTTCATCAGCAAGTGCTTAAAGCCCTCTTCACTTTCAGCAAGCAAGGTTGTGTCATCTGCATATCGCAGGTTGCTAATGAATCTTCCTGCAATCTTGATGACCCATTCTTCTTCATATACTCCAGTTCCTCAGATTATTTGCTCAGCATATAGATTGAATAAGCATGTTGAAAGGATATAATCCTAACACACACCTTTCCTAACTTTAAACCACACAGTATAACCTTGTTCTGTTTGAATGACTACCTCTTGGTCTATGTACAGGTTCCTCATGAGCACAATTAAATGTTCTGGAATTCCCATTCTTTGCAATGTTATCCATAATTTGTTATGATCTACACAGTTGAATGCCTTTGCAAGTCAATAAAACACAGATAAACATCTTTCTGGTATTCCCTGCTTTCAGCCAGGATCCATCTGACATCAGCAATGATATTCCTCATTCCATGTTCTCTTCTGAATCTGGCTTGAATTTCTGGCAGTTCCCTGTTGATGTACTGCTGCAGCCACTTTTGAACGATCTTCAGCAAAATTTTATTTGTGTTTGGTATTAATGATATTGTTCGATAATTTCCACACTCTGTTGGATCACCTTTCTTTGGAATGGGCACAATTATGGATCTCTTCCAGTCAGCTGGCCACGTAGCTGTCTTCCAAATTTCTTGGCATAGGTGAGTGAGCACTTCCAGCACTGCATCCATTTGTTGAAACATCTCAATTGGTATCATATAAATTCCTGGAGACTTGTTTTTCAGCAATGTCTTCAGTGCAGTTTGGACTTCTTCCTTCAGTATGATCAGTTCTTGATCATATGCTACCTCCTGAAATGGCTGAACACTGATCAGTTCTTTTTGGTACAGTTACTCTGTGTATTCCTTCCAGCTTCTTTTGATGCTTCCTGTGTTGTTCAGTATTTTGCCCATAGAATCCTTCAATATTGCAACTCGAGGTTTGAATTATTTCCTCAGTTCTTTCAGCTTGAGAAATGCCGAGTGTGTTCTTCCCTTTTGCTTTTCTCACTCCAGGTCTTTGCACATGTCATTATAATACTTTGTCTTCTCGAGCTGCCTTTTGAAATCTTCTTTTCAGCTCTTTTACATCATTTCTTCCATTCACTTTAACTACTTGACATTGAAGAGCAAGTTTCAGAGTCTCTTCTGAAATACATTTTGGTCTTTTCTTTCTTTCTGTCTTTTTATTGACCTCTTGCTTTCTTCATGTATGATGTCCTTGATGTCATTCCACAACTAAACTGGTCTTCAGTCATTAGTGTTGAATGCATCAAATCTATTCTTGAAATGGACTCTAAATTCAGGTGGTATATGCTCAAACTCACACTTTGGCTCTCGTAGACTTGTTCTAATTTTCTTCAGCTTCAACTTGAACTTGCACGTGAGCAACTGATAGTCTGTTCTGCAGTCGGTCCTGGCCTTGTTCTGACCGATGATGTTAAGCTTTTCCATCATCTCTTTCTAGAGATGTAGTGGATTTGATTCCTGTGTGTTCCATCCGGCAAGGTCGATGTGTATAGCCGCCATTTATGTTGTTGAAAAAAGGTATTTCCAATGAAGAAGTTGTTGATCTTGCAAAATTCTATCATGTGATCTCCAGTATCATTTCTATCACGAAGGCCGTATTTTCCAACTATCAATCCTTCTTTGTTTCCAACTTTTGCATTCCAATCACCAATAATTATCAACACATCTTGATTGCATGTTTGATCAATTTCGGACTGCAGATTTTGGTAAAAATCTTCAGTTTCTTCATTATTGGCCTTAGTGGTTGGTGTGTAAATTCGAATAATAGTCGTATTAACTGGTCTTCCTTGTAAGCATGTGGATATTATCCTGTCACCAACAGCATTGTACTTCAGGATGGATCTTGAAATTTTCTTTGTGACGATGAATGCAATGCCATTACTCTTCAATTTGCCATTCCCAGCATAGTAGACCATATGTTTGTCTGATTCAAAATGGCCAGTACCAGTCCATTTCAGCTCACTAATACCTAGGATATCAATGTTTATCCAGACTGTTTCATTTTTGATGATTTCCAATTTTCCTAGATTCAGACTTCGTACATTCCACGTTCCTATTGTTAATGGATGTTCGCAGCTGTTTCTTCTCATTTTGAGTCATGCCACATTAGCAAATGAAGGCCCCAAAAGCTTGACTCCGCCCATGTCATTAAAGTCGACTCTCTCTATATATAGATATATTACTCTGAATATCATCAGGGAGGCATAATTAAAATAAACACAAAGTAAAAAAATTTCATTGTATTAGCAGTTTGATATAATGCCATGAAATGTAATAAAGACACTGTCAGAAACTCTGAGCTCGGAATGAGAAATGTGGTTTATTAATAATAAAAAGATGCTTCTTCATGAAATAAAACCATTTTATAGCATTTCAATCCATCTTTATGATCCCTGTTAACACTTATCTGATAGTGAACAGAAGGTTTTCTAATAAACTACACTGACCAGAAAGCTTGCTGATTCTTTCTACATGACATTATGGCTCCATTTTCCAGTGAAATCATAAACCAGCTAAATAACAGATTTGGGAATACACAGCAGCTGCTATAAACTCTCCCCTTCTGACTTTGTTCAAATTTTATTTCAGAGATTTTTCGCAATCATTTATAGAGAAACATGTAGTAGTAGTAGAGAGGGCAGTGGAATAGGGTCTGGAAATTCAGATGCATGTCCTACCTCTGTGACTAACTAATGAGGGACACTTGGGTCTCAGTTATACTTATGTAAAATGAGAATCCCAATGCTTGTCCTATTTCTAGCACTTTCAAGAGAAGCAAGCTAATTAAGTGATCTGAATTTTGGAAATTGTAAAATGTGAGGTTTTATTATTCGATATTAATTTATACTTCTTGGAAATACATGAGTTTAATAACACACTGACATCAAATGAAATAAAAATCAATACAGTCAATTCAGAATGCTTACAGGATTTCATCTAACTTCTAAGCAAGGACACATTTATGGCTTTTTTATTATGATAAAAGTATATATAACAATGTATTTGCCATTTCAACAACTTTTACATGTACAATTCAGTGACATTAATTACGTGCATCATGTTATACAACCATCACCATTATCCGTTTCCAGATTTTTACATCGCCCTTAATAGAAACTCAGTGCCCCTTAAGCAATGCCTCCCCTTTTCTCCCTCCTCTCGTATCTGTTAATCACTAAAAACTATAGTCTCTATGTTTACCAATTCCAGATATTTTATACACGTGTGTATTTGTCCTTTTGTGACTGACTTAGTTCACTCAACATGATATTTTAAACATTCATCTATGTTTTAGCATGTATCAGAACTTCATTTTTAATAATCAGTGTGGATCAGAAATGTACTGCTACCTACTCATAGGTGGGCCCTGGGATGCCATCTCTAAAATGTGAGTGTGGGGATCTCTGAGTGCCTTTCAGTTCAAATGGATCATTAACTTGACTATAATCAAGAGATTGAGTTTTCCAGGATTTGATTTGTTGCATGGGTATCGCCAAAAAAAATTATTTCCTAAAAAAAAAATCTATTAACATTCAACTTATTTCCCATTAGATTTTTTTTTTTTTTTTAATTCAGAATACTTGATTTAAAGGGATTACTAAAAAGTTAAAGTTCATCTTGCTTAAACTGTATCTCTTCATATAAGTTCCAGGCAGTTGCCTATCAGTAGCCCAGGCAGGAAGAAAAATAATGTTAGAAATTTAATAAAAATAACTTGGCGGGGAGTAGGTAGAAAGGAATTAAAAGGAAATAAGAACTATGCTACACATCAAATCCTACCAGAAAGCCAAGGATGTTACTTCTTATCGAGTTCAAATTTAATGTTTTAAAAGATTTTCATATTCAGTAAATATACCTTCTTAACTGCTGTTCTTTAAGGGTCTTCTTAAATTTCTTTAAAAGGGCAGGGAATTGTAGTTAATCAATAAATGTGCATGGAAACATGATCCAACAGGATCTTGAAGTAGTATTGCTTTAAAGCAGCTTTAAAATTGTCATAATGTACCAAATATGTTAAACAGACTGCTAATGCATGATCAATTTTGGCATTATGGTTACTTTTCAAGCAATATTCTTAAAATGATGACTTATTTAAAATGTTCTGCTTGCTCCATTGTATATGCCTCCAACTGTTAATAAAAATATTCAACTGTGGGCAAGTTTTATGCACTAACTGAGATGAAGTACATTAAGTGGCACACTTACTCTAAATATGCCCTGATGTGAAGGAAATAGGTCTGAATCTTGTTTAAAAACAATATGCCAATGGAAACCAAAGTCATATTATTTCTTATCCAAGGACACATGCTTTTAATTGATATAATAAATATTCCTAAACAAATTGCTTTCAGTTAGACAACTGACATAGCTTTATAATTTTAGATAAGAAGCATTCATGCCCAGTAGATATGATAAATTCAAATTATGCCTGAATTGAACCTGATTTGCTTTTAAAATTTTAGGCATAAACATGAAAAACATTATTGTATCACATAAACTGCTAAAAAAAATGCAGATGTTTCTTAAGTCATTTACTTAGTAGTGACTGTGATGCAGACTGTATCCGATCAGCAGTGTCCTGAACAGCACTAAGCACAAAGTGTTTACTCCATAAACAGGTCTGAAAGCATGGCTTCATTGAGAAGGAATTTTGCATTTCAAAAATGTATTTCAAAAATATATTCTCCAACTTTTGATTTTAAAAATTATTTTAGAAAGTAACTTCACTTGGCAAGATGATTTTATGGGGAGAAAAAGACTGATTCTGTCAAAGATTCTACAGAAGAATCCTGATCAAAAGCGGGGAAATGCACAACAGAATTTCAAAATCTCATGGACTCTAGACTTCCTGGAGCCATGAAGGTTGGATGAATCCCTGAAACTATTTCCCTGAGACACGCTTTAAACCTTAAACCAATAATATCCCCTGAAGTCTTCTTAAAACCAAACAACAGTTTAGCTAAACTAGTAAAAAATGTCTGCCTTGAGCATAATACTCTTTTAAGAACTATCTCTATGGGATAAAATTGACAACAGCATCTTGAAAGATTAGATAAGAACTTTAGGGGGCAGTGAATTTATGTCAATGAGGGAGGAATAACTCAGAAAAGGAGGGTGAAAATGGTTGCACAACGTAAAGAATGTAATCAATGTCGCTGAGTTGCACATGCAGAAATGGTTGAATTGGTGTATGTTTTGCTGTGTATGTTCTCAGCAACAACAACAAAATAAGTAAAAAAAGACTGATTCTGCAAGCTGTTAAAAAGGAACTCGATGCTATTCAAACTAACAAACTTTGCAGCTGATATGAGCCTTTTGGGTAATGTCATAAAAGTAGCCCCAGTGACCAAAAACAACAAGGTCAGACAGATCAGAGGGAAAGATACAACCAGCCAACCCTCATGAAAGGGAGTATTCCATTACAACTCATATACTTGTGGCTTTACTTTGATGGGGAAAACAACAACAACAAAAATATGTGACAAACTTTGGTATGGAATCTTTGAAACTGCCACTTCTAGGGAATTGTCAGGAACACCTTCAAATTATTGCCTGGTGATTGGAAACACCGTCAAAGTGATGGAAGTCATTCCTCGTGTGACAAAGGCAATGATCCACTGCTTTGAACAATGCTCTTTCTCCAATCAAGTTATCAGCATAACACTTGTACTCTAACTATTTATTTTACTTAATAGCAACCAGAATAAAACTATTTTAAAAATATTCTCCACTTTAGGTCTTTTAAGAAGTCAAGAATTAACAAAATGAGAAATGGTATGGAATACAACTTTCTAGGCTATTTATAGTCCAAAGATGTCCAAAATCATTAATAAGTAATCTGAAATTTCTATACCTAAACCCATCTGCGGGGAGGAGGAGGGACTGTTTGAGGATATATTCCAGCAAATGAAAACTAGATTCTAGAAAAAAAAAGTATGTGGATAGAAAAATGGGATACAAACACTCACACTTATAATCACAAACATTCATACACACAACCAGCCAAAGAAAAATGGTGGTGAGCAAGGAAACCAGCAAAACTCAGAGTTTAGGCCAAGTAATTATTAATATATGTTGCAAATAGTAGTAAAAATATGGCACCACAATCTCCCAAGTGGGCACAAAATAGAGGGTGGTATGCATGTGCTTAGGGTGGAAGCAGGTAGAAGGGAGAAGACTGCGTAGTTCCTGCTCTTGTTTGGGGAAAATGCTGATTAACTCTAGACACTGACTCAAAAATATACATTGCAATAAACATACAAATAAGATATATAACTTCAAACTGATAGAAAAATGCAATGTATCAACTATAAAATAGACAGGAAAGGGAAAACAAAAAACCATAGCTATCATGCTAACAGAAAAAAAAGGTGGCAAGAAAAAATACCAATATGTAAAATAAAAGACAACACATCACTGATCATCATATGTAACTTGCCCTTCATAAAAGGCTCCTGTTGCTTCCTTTATAAGGCTTGTCAAAATTTCTAATTATTTTATTCTTGCTTATTGAGGGTCCCTCCATCCCATCTCACCAAAATTTAAGCACTGTGAAGAAGTGGGACAGGATTATCACCATCTCATTCACGAATATATTCTTAGTGACTTGCACAGTGCTATATGCTGTTTAGGAGCCCTGGTGATGGAGTGGGTAAGCACTCACTCAGCTGCTAACCAAAATATAGGTGGTTTGAGCCCACTAGCCACTCCATGGGAGAAAGATGTTACAGTCTGCTTCCTTAAAGATTTACAGCCTTGGAAGCCCTACGAGGCAGTTCTACTCTGTCCCATTGGGTTGCTGAGTCAGAATCAACTCGAAGGCAATGGGTTTGGGTTTTTTTAACGGCAAACATAAAATTAAACAACACAGAAAAGCACAAAATACATGGATACAGTAGGCAAAAACTAATAAAAAGTAAACAACATGGAAATATAATAAACAAAAGAGAAGTCAAGGTGAAAAGCATTAAATAAGAACGAAATGGTTATTGCATATTGAGAAAGGTTGTAATCCAACACGAAGATATATCAGGAACTAACAACATAGCTGCAAAAAACAAATTAAAAAAAAAACAAAAAACAAGCAAACAAACAAACCAAAAAAATTTTTAAAAATAGAAGGAGGAGTAGATATGTCCAGAATTATATTAATGTAACATTTCTGAGGTAATGACAGATCAAGAAGACGAAAATAATAAGACTATAAATAATACGCCTAGATAATTAAAACACACAGTGCTTGTCACCCAACAAACAGAGACTATATTCTTTTGAAATGACTATGGAATATTAAAAACAAAACAAAACAGTCATGTATTAGGTCATAAAGAAAATTTTAAAACACTTCAAAAGTTGTAAGTTGTATAGGCCATGTTTAACTATAATGCAATTAAATTGGAACGTAAGAAGAAAAGGATAGCAACAGCCCCTCAACAAATGTGAACCACTTGGAATTGAAGAGCCATAGCATGCAGCTGGAAGAAAATACTTGATATTGATAAAAATGTGAATTTCCCCTATATTAGACTACAGAATCAGTGAAATCCAGTGAAAATTCTAAAAGGATCCTTTAATGAGCTTGACAAGTTGATTGTAAAGTTCACTAGGACGAGAAAATGAAACCATCAATAAATTTTAAAAAGTGAAAGAATAAATAACAAAACCAGGGCCTGACTGCATATAAATGAAGAGTATTACAAAGCCTCCTGCAGTTATCAGATGTATGACAAATTAGTTGTACTCAAAGAGGCTACGGATCACTTAGAATTTAGCTTCAGAACCTGTTACTAATTCTATATTGTTGTTAGGTGCTGTCGAGTTGGGTCCAACTCATGGCAATTCCATGTACAACAGAATGAAACACTGCCTGGTCCTGCACCATCCTCACAATTGTTGCTATGGTTGATGCCACTGTTGCAGCTACTGTGTCAATCCATCTCCTTGAGAGTCATCCTCTTTTTCACTGACCCTCTACTCTACCAAGCATGAGGTACTTCTCCAGGGACTGGTCCCTCATGATAACATGTCCAAAGTACATGAGACGAAGTCTCACCATCCTTGCTTCTAAGGAGCATTGTGGCTGTACTTCTTCCAAGACAGATTTGTTCATTCTTCTGGCAATCCCTGGTATATTCAATATTCGTTGCCAACACCATAATTCAAAAGCATCAGTTCTTCTTTGGTCTTCCTTATTCAATGCTCAGCTTTCACATGTATATGAGGTGACTGAAAATACCATGGCTTGGGTCAGGTGCACCTTAGTCCTTAAA
>NW_004444340.1:296959-301922 GCF_000243295.1 Trichechus manatus latirostris | reverse complement strand
GTCGTCTCCTAACTGTCTCTCCTGCTGGTCTCTCCAGCCACTGCTTCTTGCCCTCTTTAGGGTTACAGTTCGCCGTCTCTCTCGGTCTCCTGGTTCTAGGAACTTTCCAGCACAGGGATCCTGGGTCCGAAGGACGTGCTCTCCGTTACTGGCTATTTTTCCTTGGTGGTGGTAGGGTCCTCTCTCTGCTCTGGAATTGGCTCTCTTTTAAGGCAAAACTGACCAATCCCCCTGGTGGGCCACAACTGCCTTATTTGCACAGATCCACTCAAGTGATTGTTACAAGACCACAGCGAGAAAGGCCGCACAAAAGCGAGCCACTGCACCACAGTTGTTAAATTTAAATTTTTAGGTATTTTAATAAGCATGAAAAATAGGAGTTTCTTTGAAGTCTATATACCAGACTGTTAAGTAATGCATCTATTTATTCCCAGAACTTTATTTCCAGATATTTTTCCTTTATACCTAATGACCTTCCATTGTTCTTTCATATACCTCATTTTAGCATTTGTATGAGACAGGTGCATTAATATTATTCTACTTTATAAATAAACAGCCTCAAAGTTTACTTTGTTCAAATCTGCACAGCTATTGAGTGATGGGGCTGGGCCTGGATGTCCCGCTCTTGCGCTACACTCTGCAGCCCTAAGGAAGCCAACAGTATGGGACATTGATTCATAGTTGGAGATCAAAGAATATCCCCTAAATTGTGCAACACACTCAAGGGATCATGCCACTAATGAATTCTCGTGCTTCTGTTTCCCTTCCTCTTTTCCCCATTTATCCACATAGTAACAACACTAATTTCAAGAAACCTATCCTTCCTAATACATTTAGGTAACCTTCATCCTTTTTCCTCTTCCCTCTTCTTTCACCTTTTACTGTTTGCACTAAATTTTAATTATATTCAAGTTATCCCTTTATTATATATCATCTTCAATTATTCTTGTGTCATGTCTAAGTATTTCATAAATGTATGTATTCTTATAAAAACTGTGTGGGTGTTTTAAGAGCAAGGATTATGACATATATTTTGTGTTGTTCATTGCCTTCAGCACAGTGATAGGTTGATCATAGGCTTTTAATAATTTAATGTAAAATTAAATTTAATTGTAAGAGGACCAGTCTTGCCTTGATTGACACTGCCCCTCTACCGAGAATACTATCACCTAACGTTGCCTTACTTCTCTTTGCTGATCCCTTCTATCCTTCAAAACTCAACTCACTTCAATTTAACTCAATTAAATTGAATTCAAAGGGGACTAACTGAAATAGAAATGTAAGATGCATTAAAAAAATTCAAGTTATTTGAATTTCATTCTATAAGTGTCTATACATAACCACAGTAGGATCAAAGTGGTCACATTTATCTTTTATTATTAAAATGTGAAAAAATTTCTGAGATCTGCCCCAGAAGAAAATTTGAAATTTTCTGACCTAAGTTTCTTAATAAACTATGGTTCTCTTATATAGCAATTTAGATTCCTTAATAGAACTACTGAATGGAAAAAAAAAGTGTAATAAATATGCATTTAAAAATAGAATCTTTTATGAAGTTGAGAGCATTTATTGACAATATTAATGCTCCATAATAAATTTTTTAAAGTTATAATTATACATGGGTTGAAAACAAAAGATTTAAAACAAATCTCCCATTTTATTCTTGATGAAACAGAAGACCAGACAGTTTTAATGAGGATACCAACAGTGGCAGCATTGGAGTAAGAATCTAAGTTATCTGACTTTAGTACAATTTGTTACAACTGAAAGAATATTAAGCATGATTGAATTACACATTGGAAAATAGAATATAGTCACTGACTTCTTTCTACCACTAATGAACTATTTATAAAAACAATAAATTAGTTCTCAGGACCTAAAGATTTCCCTATTATAGATGCTGGACATTATAAGCATAATTAAACACACAAAACAAAAATAAAGACACTAAAAGCAGGAATTTAATATATACTCTAATAGATTGTTCCAAACTATTACTTTCTAAATTAGCATTTTAAGATGACTTGAATGTCTGCACAACTTACAATATATTCTTAAACTAATCCTGCTTTAAGGTTAACAATGTTCATATTAATAATGCTTTATGAATTCTGTTTAATGTATGACACATAAGTACAAAGGCAAAAGGGTTACAAACTTTGGCTTCAAACTACCTGGTGCTTAGAATAAAGTTCATTAGCCATCATTTATTGGTCATTTTGAAGCCAGGTAGCACGCCTGACAATGAAGATTAAAAAAAAAAAATTAGACATTTCTTATCCTCAAGGAACTTACAAGAGGGGGAGATTAGGCACAGAAAAACAAATAAAAAATAGTTACAAGTAAAACAAAGTCATGCATACAAGAAGGCTGTATAATAGCACATGGGGTTATATGAGAACATAAGGCAGAGATACCCAACAGAGCTTGAGAAGTTTCAGGTAGGCAAATGAGTTGAATTCTGAAGGATGGGAAGGGATCGGCAAATAGAAATAAGGCAGGGTTAGGTGATGGTATTCTAGGCAGAGGGGCAGTGTCAACCAAGGCACAACTATAAGGAAGAGAATACTGCATGTAAGTGCACGCTGTGGGAGATGAGGCTGGAAAAGTAAACAGAGGACAGTTCATAGACAGTCTTGCCCACAGTGACAAGGAGCTTGGATTGACAGTTACTAATGAGGTATCAGGGAAAAGATGCAAGAAGGAGAGAAACATTTTTGATAGAGTCTTCTGGCAGTTAGGTGAAGAACCGATTCTAGGGTAAAAAGATTAGAAGAAAAATCAATTAGGATAAAAATATACACAAATGCTTTTCACATGAATGCATACTGCACTTTTTAAATTATAAATCTTTGTTAAAGAACTTTGTTAAAGTTCTAGTTATGCCAAAGCTCTCAATTACCATCTCCTGATTCAACTAAGATGAGTAAACCAATACAGCTGCGTTTCCTTAGTAATGTGATTTATTTCCAAGAGGAGGAAAAATAAAAGACCAAGACTTGTCTGGAAATACCTTTCCAGTAGTGGCAGAGTTTTTCCCCATTTAATATTTATTCTCTAAAACCAACTCCAGTAGTAAACCACTGACGAGTCTTTTTACTTTCCCTGCTTTATTCCTCTACTGAAAATAGAGAATCACTGTTAAAGATCTAGAGTTTGGAGTCAGACAGACGTTGAGCCTCACTAAGTAACCTACTAACCGTTTGACCTTGAGCAAGTTGCATACTCTCTCTAAATCTTGGTCCAGAGCTATAATATAAAAGTAATCTATTTACTTCAGGGCACTTTTGTTTAAACGAAATAATTTAAGGAAGTATTTAGCATAATTCCTGCACACAGGAAGGGCTCAAAAAACGTTAGCTGTTATTATAATTTGGGCGACAACATAGACCGATACTCAAAAATGGGCTTTGAAGGGTTTGCATTCTAGTTCAGACATCAGTTGTCTGGCCTTGGGAAACTTCTTTATCATCTCACATACAGAATGGGGAAATGATTTCTACACCAGAGGGTTGCTCTGAAGACTAAATGAGACAATGTAAGTAAAGTGTGTAGCAGAGGGCCTGGCACTCGGCAAGCAGTGAATACTTATTTATCACTACCATGACCACCACACTACCACCAGCCTGTCACTATTGGTACCCACCCCACTCTGTGCTCAGTCATAAATATAACAAGCTACGCACACATGGTAGTATTCCTAAAGACTTCAGATAAGCTCCTGAAAAATTGCTATTATTAGGACAAATGTATACTTTGACCAAAATTGCTTCCTTTCTTTCCTTTTCTTTGCTTCTGACCACCTGTTTTTGTCTTTAAAGAAAAATAATACCCTTATTTTGTTCTCATGGAAAGAGACATACATAGTGAAATGGAACTTTACAGAAGTTAGATTAGTTAAAAAATAAGAAAAATAAAAATCATCCATAATCTTACAACTCTATAATTACCACCGACATTAACATTGCATTATGCATTATTTATTTCTGTTTTTGTTTTTTTTGGAAGGAAAAATATTTCTAGAAAAAGTCTTAGATATTGAACATACTGTTCAACTCTTTAATTCAACCAATGGGGGGAAACGTTGTGGGGTGAGTGACACTGTCTCTTGTTTAGATCTAAGGGGTAAAATTTATAGCGAACCTAATCTCAGTTAGAAACCTTAAAGAATTCAATTGAGTTATAACCCTTAATTAACCTGATCCTCCCATCTCTCCCCATACTGCATTTTAGGAAAACAAAACAAAACACAAAAATAAGAATAAGAAGAAAGCAGGGTTTATTTCTTAAAAAGAAGTTTATGGTCACATAGTAAAATCACTATTTACAAAGTCTCTTTAGTTAACCTAAAGTTCAATAAGAACCATCATTCACAAGCATCACTCTTTCTAAGATTCATAATTGTCTACAAAATATTTAATTATGCTGAACTCTTTCTTTTTTTAATTGCATTTTCAGGTGAAGGCCTACAGAACAAATAGTTTCCCATGAAACAGTAGTACACACAATGTTCCATGACATTGGTTAACAACCCCACAACATGTCAACCCTCTCTCTTCTCGACCCTTCCCTTTTTTTTTTTTGGTGAAAACATACATAGCCAAAGATACAGCACCTCAAAAATTTCTACATGCACAGTTCAGTTACATCGACTACGCTCTTCCAATTGTGCTGCTATTCCCACTCTAGATGAAGGCCTACAGAACAAAATAGTTTCTCCTTTAACAGTTAGTACACATGTTGCCGGATGACAATGGTTAAGAACCTCACAACACATCAACACTATCCTCACTCAACCCTGGGTTCCCTATCACCAGCTTTCCTGTCCCCCTCTGCCTTCCACCCCTGTCCCCGGACTGCTGTGCATCATACAGCCATTTGGTTTTATTTGGCTGTCCACTCCCCAGCTGAACGGTGAACCTCAGAGATAACTTCACCACTGAGCTAAAAGGGTGTCTGGGGG
>NW_004444340.1:261517-290447 GCF_000243295.1 Trichechus manatus latirostris | reverse complement strand
GTGCCTGTGCTGCTTGGTGGTGTAATGTCAAGCGCACAGTGCAGGTAGGCAGGATGTAGCGGGGAGACTGTTATGTGTGGAGCTAAGATGGATATGTGAGAGAGGAGAGAGGAACAGGAGACAAAAAGTTACGAACAAAGAAAAAAGAATGCTAGGGTACCTTGCTGTTGGAGTGGAAAGCTGAGAGACTATGAAATGGAGAAAAACAAAAAGGGGAAGAAGAAGAAAAGAAAAGAAAAGAATGAATAAATAAAAATTGGAAAGGGAAAAAAACAGCAAAGTTCCCAGGGATCCCACTGGTGCGGCTATGAGGTCTGGGGAAGTTGTTCTCAGGTGCTGCAGTACAGCCTGACTAGAAGGTGTGGAGGTATACAACGCCAGGTATCTAGGGAACAGAAAGAGAAGGAAGATAGAGAGAGACGAGAAACTGAGTAATGAAGAAAGACAAAAAGGGAAAAGAAAACAAAAGGAATTTAAAAAAAAAGAACAAGAAAAGCCCCCCAAAAAACAGAAAACAAACAAACAAACAAAAAAAAAACCAACAAAAAAGTAAATGCCCTCAGGGATCCCTCTTCATGTCTGTGCAAGCCGAGGGGGTAGGTTGCAAGCCACGCAGCACCACGTGGCCAGAACGGGCTCCCAACTGAAGAAAAGGAAAACAAACAAACAATTCAAAACAAACAAATGAACGAAAGCCCTGGGATCCCACCAGGGCAGCAGCCCAGACCAGGAAGCAGCTCCACACTCGAACGGAGCTCCACAGCCCCTCAGGAAGAAGCAAAGATGGTGCACAGAGCCAGGTGTTTAAGCAAAAGGAGGGAGAGGTGGTGAGAGGTAAGGAAGAAATCAAAAGAAGCGGAAAAAAAGCAACACCAGCAGCTAACAAATGGCACTCAGAGAGCCAGCTAGTGCGGGTTGGTGGAATCCAAGCAACCAGTGCTTCCCAGACAAGAGACTGTGTCCGCGGGAAGCAGAGGAGGCTGAGTGTGGGTGAAGAAGGGCAGGGGTGGGAAAGCGTGTATCACAAATTACAGGAGCTCTGCAACCCCTCAGGAAGAAGCAAAGATGGCGCATGCAGCCAGGTATTTGAACAAAAGGAGGGGGAGTTGGTGAGAGGTAAGGAAGAAATCAAAAGAAGCGGAAAAACGCAACACCAGCAGCCAACAAATGGCACTCAGAGATCCGGCCCATTTGGGTGGGTGGAATCCAAGCAGCCGGTGCTTCCCCGACAAGAGATTGAGGCCGCGGGAAGCAGAGGAAGCCAAGTGGGGGTGGGAAAGCGTATATCGCAAATTACTGGTTGTTTCATCTCCTGCTGGAAGCTCCGTGAAGCTCCTTTCTCGTACCCCCTGTTTGCTGGTCTCCGATAGGAGTCCAAGATGGTGGATCCGTGCTGCGTTAGCTGGTAGGGGACCTCTGCATGAATCTCTCCTTGTTCTCCGTTCTCTGTCAGTTTTCTCACTCCATTTGGTGTTTGGCTGAGTTCTTTATCTCTTCATTTGATGTTTTAGGGTTTCGGGATTGTTGTATACTCTGTTCAGCTTAGTTTTTCGGATCTTTGCTGTGGAGGGACGGCGTGGTGCTTCTGCCTAGAGTGCCATTTTGCCAGAAGTCCGCTGAACTAACTCTTAAACATAAAATCCAATTAACCAGAATACTTTTATTACTTGGCTATTTTAATAAAATATTGTACTATCTCATCAAAATGAGAGCTTCATCAAAAATAGAGCTTCTCTAACTTTATACTTTCTAAGACTTACTATTTCATTCTCTATTCTTTTAGCAGAACCTAATTTATATCCTGACATAGAAATATTCATGAAATGTACAGGCAAAAATTTGGTCTAGTCCATGTTTTGGATTCAACTCTTATGGAAGAAGCCAAAAAAAAATTTCAAACCCACCGCTGTGAAGTCCATTCCGACTCATAGAGACCCCATAGGACAGAGTAGAACTGCCCCACAGGGTTTCCAAAGCTGTAAAACTTTATGGAAGCAAATTGCCACATCTTTCTCCCGAATGAAGAGACAGCACTTCAGTATTTTCAAAGACTGTAAAATTTCTCTGGACCTCAATCCATCACCGAGTTCAGCGTAGTTTTAAAAGTACCTCAATGCGCATTGTCTCATACATTTTTCACAGTCCTTTAAGTTATGCAGTGTAGATACTGTCATTTTCAATTTACTACAAAGAAACTGAGAGATATTAAATGGCCTTTTTCCTAAGGCCATGAAACCCTGAAATTGCAGAGCTAGAACAGCACTCTTGTTTTTGCTACTGTTAAACTGGGCAATCTTAGGCAAGTGACTGAAACTTCTTGGGGTTCTTCTATCATTTGTAAACTGCAGAGATCAGTCTATATGATTTCCAGTGTCCTTTTCAGCTCTATGATTCTATGACAGACATAATGCTTTTGGTCGCTAATACTGATATATTAGAAAAACTTGCTCTGCTGGCATTAAGCTGTCTTATTGGTTTTATTGATCACTATTCCTCTACATGAGCAGTTCTCTAAGTGTGGTTTACAAATCACTAGGGGCCCTGAGATACTTTCAGGGAATCCATGTACTTTCAGGGGATCCGCGAAGTCAGAATTATCAAAATAAAACTAAGAAATCATTTGCCCTTTTTGCAGTGTTGACATTTGCACTGATGATGCAAAAGCAGCAGTGGGTACAATTGTTGGCAACTTGGCACCAAATCAAAGCAATGGCATCAAACTGTGCAAGTCATCATTGTTTTCTTCATCTCCAAGCACTGAAGAACAGGCAAAAATACCGAACAACCAAAAACACCCATTTCAAGAATATCATGATGGAGTGGTAAAAATGATTAATTTTATTAAATAGCGATCCTTCAGTAAACATATTTTTAATGTTCTATGTGACAAAATGGAAAACATGCATAAAGCACATTTGCTGCATACTGAAGTATGATGGCTTTCTCAAGAAAAACAACTTTGGCCATTGTTTGAGTTGCAAGGTGACTAACCTCTTTTTACAAGAAACTTCATTTTTACTTGAAAGAATAGCTAATGGGTAACTATGGTTATTCAGACTGGGGAAATAAATGAAATAAGACTGTCATTTCAAGGTAAACAAATTAGAGCATAGTGATAGATTCAAGCTTTCAAATAAAAATTAGAAATTAAAAGAAACATATCTATCCCTGTGAAAGCAGTGGTGATACTAGCAAATGTGTCTCCCTTTCTTCCTTCTTTCCTTCCTTCCCCTGCCTCCCCTCCCCCTCTCCCTTTCTTTCTTTTTTTGATATTGTGTAATGACCTGTATCAACATTTGGAAGATCTGCTTCGCTCAGTGAACAAATATTTTCCAAATGACCAGTACATAGTTTTACAGGTAAAAGATTCATTCAAAGTGAAAGTTAGACCAATGGGTTTTAAGATAACAGAGAATGAAAAGTTCATTGTTCTACTTTTAGGCCAGTTGATCCCAAGAACCAGAACACCTGGTGTTTCTCTTCTTTTTGTGTCATGTTCCTTCCCTGGTCTACAAATTTCTTTTCTGTTTTCTCTGTGTCATTGTATTGTACTCATTCTTTAAGATCTTCCAAAACCTGCATATCCCTATTGCTGTCGAGTCAATTCTGACTCATATACGAGGTACTAAAAATGTGTGGACTTGTATTGAATTCTAACACAGATATATATCTTTCAAATCTCATTTTGCTCAAGAAAAAAATGTATTGTCTATATACCGTATGGTATTGAGTATTCAGAGATAAATGAGATACACTTTCCTCTCTGGAGAGAAATGCCATCTGCCTGGAAACCCCCTCCCTGGAAACCCCCCACAACAGCCCAGCCTCCCTCCGTGGTCTGTTACCCATACCATGGACAGTACTTATTAGATGTCTGTGAGTTTTAGGTTGTCAGTATATGCTTCCCTGTTGACGAAGGCTACAGGTCCACTGAAAGCTCACTTGATGGGTTTCTAGGACACTGAAAAATCCACCTGCTTTCCTGCCCATGTTTGAACATGAGCATCTTAAAATTATTTAGTTGTCTTTTTGTAAATGTTCTTGCACCTTTTTTGTATCTTATCTTGACTCAGAATCAAAGGATACAGAATTGTTAGGACAATATTTCTACTTTACCCATAATACTGCTTATGAATCAGTTAGTTGACTCATATTGAATAAGTAAGTTTTGCTTCTCGTTTCCATATAAATGTGAAAAAGATATTAATCTGTATAATTCATAGACATCTTCAAAACACAGTGACTATTCCTGTGATAAATGCAAACAGGAATGAACTTTTTGATCTTTGACCACTGTGAGTGGGTATTTTTCTACATTGTGAATCTCAAATACTTAATTTAGACTCTTGCACATTGAAGGTACCAAAATAACTTGCTGATTTGAGTTAAATTCTAAGATACATAAACGACAAGCCAAATTTAACCTTGTATCTAAACTGAAACTGTTCATATTAGTTTATTACAAAAAGGTAGAAAGCACTCTGCCAGTGTTTTGGAATCAAAATGTCTCTTAAGAATTTTCCAATGTCTTGTAGCATGAATACTTTAAATAATAGAGTAGTCCTTAGGATGACTGCAGCAGTACTTGGAGAAAGATACACAATTTAATTAAACTTTAATTCATGCATGTTTATCTTCAAAGATACATGTATATTTAAACACTTGCCATGCCTTATGAACCTCTGAGGTTTTCTGATACTGGTAGCCAAAGCTCGGTTTTCTAACAGAGGGATATTTTAATTCTGAGAGCAAAGCTACCAAACCTATTAGGCATTTTCATTTTTACAGAAAAGAAACCAAATAGTACATATTCAAGTTAAAAACAGAACTTAGATAAATCTCTGAGAATGGCACTTTCTTATTTATATGAATCCCTAATCTTATGTACAGAATTCAGATGTTCATTTTTAAAATGATTTTCTAGGCTCATTTACACATAAGCAAGTTAAGTTATACTTGTTTTGTTTTTGAAATAATATTTTATTGAGTTTCGGTGAAAGTTTACACAGCAAGTTAGGTTCCCATTTGACAATTTCCACACAAATTGTTCAGTGACAGTCGTTACATTTATCACAGTATGTCAACATTTTCTGTGTTCTGTTTGTTCCATTTCCAGTACTCTACTTTCCCTACCCCCTGATCGTTTCATCTTTGCTTTTGAATAACTGCTGATCTTTTAGTCTCATACAGATAGTGTGATGGTTAAGATTGTATGTCAACTTGGCTGGGTCATAATTCTCAATGTTTATATGTGATCACCCCCACGATGAGATCTGCTATGAGTAGCCAATCAGTTAAAAGGGAGTTTCCTTGGGTGTGTGGCCTGCATCCAAATATAAGTGGACATTCTGGCTTTTGCCTGCTCTGGATCCTGCAGCTGGCTCCTGTTCAACTGACCTCTGGTTCTTGGGACTTGAGCTAGCAGCTTACCTGCCGATCTTGGTATTCGTCAATCTTCACAGCCTGTGAGCAAGAGCCCTGATCTCCAACCTACCAATCTTGGGTTTGCCAGCCTCTGCGGCTGTGTTAATCAGGAGAAGCCTCTACAATGTGACTTGTTTCCTTAACATACATCTCTCTCTATATATATTTATATGCTTTACTAGTTTTGCTTCTCTAGAGAAAAACCAGCTCAAGACAGATGGTTTTTAAGTACAGCACCAATCTTAGGGGTGATATTCTTTATTTTGTGTGCCACTCTGCGATTTTGCTAAAACGTGATCTCAGGAGATGGGCTTTGTTCTAGGTTTAAAGAGAGTCTCAGGGTAATAGTCTCAGGGAGTCTGCTGTTCTCTGTTTCAGTTTGTCTGGCTTTTTTTTTCTTTAAAGAATTTGAGTTCTGCTCCACATTTTTCTCCCATTCTATCCAGGATCATTTATTGTGACCCTGGTCAGAACTGTCAGTGCTGGTAGCTGGGTACAGTCTAGTTCTTCTGGTCTCAGGGTAGATGAGGACGTGGTTTGTGCAGACTTGTTTCTTTTCCGAGCTTTTGGTTGTCGTCTTACCCTTTTGTTCCTGGACAGTGAAGACCAGTAGTTGTATCTTAGATGGCCGCTCACAACATTCTAAGAACTCAAATGCTACTCACTTCACTAGGATGCAGAACATGATTTTTGTGAGTATGTTATGCCAATTCACTGAGCTGTCCATGAGAATATGTCCTAAGCTTTCAAACCCAGAAAACCAATCTTGGAAGGTGTTTGGTTATGTCTGAGGAGTGTCTGTATTTGTGTCTTCAATGAATATATGTGCCTGTAGCCACATATTTGTATTTATACATATCTATGGATATTTCTGGAGCTCCGCTGGCACAGTGGTTAAGCATTCGGCTACTAACCAAAAAGGTCAGCAGTTCGAATCTACCAGCTGCTCCATGGAAACCTTATGGGGCAGTTCTACTGTCCTATAGGGTCACTATGAGTCAAAATCAACTCAACGGCATTGGGTTTTTTGGTTTATGGGTACTTCTATCTGTTCTCACCTATGTATACACCTGTACCTACCTGTATACCTATACGCCTATACCATTCATATGTGCTCAAACACTTGTTTTTACTTTGGTTTTGTTAAGTTTTATTTGAATTGGAATGTATCTCTAGGTCATTAAAGACTAATCAGATGTCATGTAGTAATAATAAACATTCACTGTTCTAGAAGGCTATCGCTTTTTTCCCCTTTAAATCTCTGCTTTTAACTTCTGTAGGTGTTCAATAAGCTAGTCCTTTAAAAGCTAAATAGAATCTATAATAAATTTATCTTTTCAGATCCTTAACCATTTTTTGTACCTTTAAGAAGAAAATGGAAATAAAATTGCTATTACCTTTCACCAAATTCTGCCACTGCTTTTACATTTTAATGTTAGATGTATTCATCAGTAAGGGTTTGGAAACAATCTGCCACATGGGATGAATGTTTATGGAAATACTGCCTCAAATGTTAACATAATATTGTGCAAAATAGCAATTCCACCAAAAGTTTCATTTTCTTGGGAACAAACCTACACTGACTGAAAATTAAAGGTGTTTTCCTACACTGCTACAGAGAATCACATGAAATTATCACTTTGGTATTCCAAGCACCATTAAGTCTCTAGTCTGCTCTACACTATACACTACAGCTCTGTAATCACCAGTACTATGTAAAGGAGAGGTCTTTCTTCATAAATTTCTTTGGAGTTCTCATTTTTCCCCATGTGCATTCTTTGAGTAAGCACTTTCAAGGAAATATACAATAAACAAAAAAGAAATCAATACTGATAAAAAAAGCCACAAGCTATAGCTTATGGTTAAAATTATAATCTCCAAGGAAAGCTTGGAGTACGATTTTTCCCAGAGTGAAAGCAATGCAGTTCTGCTCCCTTCAGTCCACTCTTCTCTCATAGCCCAGGCGCCATGCAGAGCCATCAATACCCTCAGCTGACCTGCAATGCTTACCTATGTCCCACTCTCACTTCTACCTAGCTTACATCCATTCTCTTCTGTAAGGCTCTCAGGGGAGTGCTCAGATACCATAATTTTACTTTACTTTTAAATCTATTCAGATTTGCTATGTAAAGATATTGGTAGTTGTGATGCAGCACTATATAAACCTGAATGTATTAAACAATATAAAGACTTACCTCTTTAACAATTATTGTATGTATGTAGTCATTCAAAATACTCATTGATAGCTTACTTTGGTTTGGAGACATCACACGCATCTTTCTTCACAACTAAACTAAAAGTATTCCATGTACCTCAACTCCAGGACACTCAGCCCTACACTCACTTCTCTCCTGGTAAGACCTCAGTAAATACCATTAGACTAGTAATAATGGACAATGGCAATGGCATAGTTTTGAACAAGGGAATACTGTGTGGTTTAAAGTCAGGAAAGGTGTGCGTCAGGGTTGTATCCTGTCACCATACCTACTCAATCTGTATGCTGAGCAAATAATCAAAGAAGTTGGACTATATGAAGGAGAACAGGGCATTAAGACTGGAGGAAGACTCATTAACAACCTGTGCTACGCAAATGACACAACCTTGCTTGCTGAAAGTGAAGAGGACTTGAAGCACTTACTGATGGAGATCAAAGACTACAGCTTTCAGTATGAATTACACCTCAACATAAAGAAAACAAAAATACTCACAACTGGACTATTAAGCAACATCATGATAAATGGAGAAAAGATTGAGGTTGTCAAGAGGCCCTGGATAAGTACAGCACTACTGAAGAAGAAAAACAAAGTGGGAGGCCTCACACTACCTGATTTTAGAACCTATTATACTGCCATGGTAGTCAAAACAGCCTGGTACTGGTACAACAACACAGACACAGACCAAAGGAACAGAATTGAGAATCCAGACATAAATTCATCCACCTAGGAGCAGCTTGGATCCACAATCAGTGCTCATGGAAGCATTTTCAATCATCTTACATGCATGCAAAAGCTGGACAATGAATAAGGAAGACCAAATAAGAACTGATGCCTTTGCATTTATACAAAGCCAACAGCCAACATCATCCTAAATGGAGAGACTTTGAAAGCATTCTGCTTGAGAATGGGAACTAGACAAGGATGCCCTTTCTCACCACTCTTATTCAACATTGTGCTGGAGGTCCTAGCCAGAGCAATTAGGCTAGGAAAAGAAATAAAGAGCATCCAAATTGGCAAGAAAGAGTAAAAGTATCTCTATTTGCAGATGACATGATCTTATACACAGAAAACCCCAAAGAATCCACAAGAAAACTACTGGAACTAATAGAAGATTTCAGCAAAGTATCAGGATATAAGATAAACATACAAAAATCAGTTGGATTCCTTTACACCAACAAAGAGAACTTCGAAGAGGAAATCACCAAATCAATACCATTTACAATAGCCCACAAGAAGATAAAATACTTAGGAATAAATCTAACCAGAGATGTAAAAGACCTATACAATGAAAACTACAAGACATTACTGCAAGAAACCAAAAGAGACCTGCATAAGTGGCAAAACATACCTTGCTCAAGGATAGGAAGACTTAACATTGTGAAAATGTCAATTCTACCCAAAGCGATCTACAGATACAATGCAATCCTGATCCAAATTCCAATGACATTTTTTAATGAGATAGAGAAACAAATTGTCAACTTCATATGGAAAGGGAAGAGGCCCTGGATAAGTACAGCATTACTGAAGAAGAAAAACAAAGTGGGAGGCCTCACACTACCTGATTTTAGAACCTATTATACCGCCGCAGTAGTCAAAACAGCCTGGTACCGGTACAACAACAGAGACATACACCAGTGGAACAGAACTGAGAATCCAGACATAAATTCATCCATCTAGGAGCAGCTGATATTTGACAAAGGCCCAAGTCCATTAATTGGGGAAAAGACAGTCTCTTTAACAAATGGTGCTGGCATAACTGGATATCCAACTGCAAAAACTGAAACAAGACCCATATCTCACACCATGCACAAAAACTAACTCAAAATAGGTCAAAGACCTAAATCTAAAATCTAAAATGATAAAGATCATAGAAGAAAAAATAGGGACAACACTAGGAGTCCTAATACATGGCATAAACAGAATACAATCCATACGTAACAGTGCACAAACACCAGAAGAGAAACTAGATAACTGGGAGCTCCTAAAAATCAAACGCTTATGTTCATCAAAAGACTTCACCAAAAGAGTAAAAAGACAACCTACAGACTGGGAAAAAATTTTTGACTCCGACAACTCTGATCAGCATTTAATCTCTAAAATCTACAAGATACTGTAAAACCTCAACAAGAAGAAGACAAATAACCCAATTAAAAAATTGGCGAAGGATATGAAAAGGCACTTCACCAAAGAAGACATTCAGGCAGCTAACAGACACATGAGGAAATGCTCATGATCATTAGCCATTAGAGAAACGCAAATCAAAACTACAATAAGATACCATCTTAACCCCAATAAGGTTAGCATTAATCCAAAAAACACAAAATAATAAATGTTGGAGAGGTTATGGAAAGACTGGAACACTTACACACTGTTGGTGGGGATGTAAAATGGTACAACCACTTTGGAAATTGATTTGGCGTTTCCTTAAAAAGCTAGAAACGGAAGTACCATACGATCCAGCAATCCCACTCCTTGGAATATATCCTAGAGAAACAAGAATGCACACCTATGTTCATTGCAGCACTGTTCATTATAGCAAAAAGATGGAAACAACCTAGGTGCCCATCAAGGACAAATGGATAAACAAATTATGGTATATTCACACAATGGAATACTATGCAATGATAAAGAACAACGATGAATCTGTGAAACATCTTATAACATGGAGGAATCTGGAAGTCATTATATGAGTGAATTTAGTCAGTTGCAAAAGGACAAATATTGTATAAGATCACTACTATAAGAACTCAAGAAAAGTTTTAAACAAAGAGAAAACATTTTTTGATGGTTATGAGGGAGGGGAGGAAGGGAAGGTGTATTCACTAATTAGACAGTAGACAAGAATTATCTTAGGTGAAGGGAAGGACAACACACACTACAAGGGAAGTCAGCACAACTGGACTAAACCAAAAGCTAAGAAGTTTCCTGAATACAACCAAACACTTTGAGGGACAGATAAGCAAGGGTGGGGGTCTGGGGACATCTAAGTCAACTGGCATAACAAAGTTTATTAAGAAAATGTTCTGCATCCTACTTTGGTGAGTGGCATCTCAGGTCTTAAACGCTAGCGAGCGGCCACCTAAGATGCATCAATTGGTCCTAACTCACCTGGAGTAAAGGAGAATGAAAAACACCAAAGACACAAGGAAAATATTAGCCCAAGAGACAGAAAGGGCCACATAAACCACAGACTGCTTCAGTCTGAGACTAGAAGAACTAGTTGGTGCCCAACTACCATCAATGACCACCCTGATAGGGAACACGACAGAGAGTCCCTGATGGAGCAGGAGAAGAGTGGGGTGCTGAACTCAAATTCTAGTAAAACGACCAGACTTAGTGGTTTGACAGAGACTGGAGGGACCCCAGAAGACATGGCCCCCAGACTCTCTGTTGGCCCAGAGATGAAACCACTCCTAAGGCCGACTCTTCCAACAAAGATTAGACTGGACTATGGGACATAAAGTGATACTCGTGAGGAGTGTCCTTCTTAGCTCAAGTTGATACATGAGACTAAATGGGCAGCTCCTGTCCGGAGGCGAGATGAGAAGGCAGAGAGGGTCAGGAGCTGGTTGAATGGACACGGGAAATGCCGGATAGAAAGGAGAAGTGTGCTGTCACAGTATAGGGAGAGCAACTAGGGTCACACAGCAATCTGTGTATAAATTTTTGTATGAGAAACTGACTTGAATTGTATATACTTTCACTTAAAGCACAATAAAAAAGTAAAAAAAAAATTGAAAGTTGGCAATTTCACAGGCTTCAACCTAACTTGTTTCATTCATATGAAAATAAATGGAAAGGAATTAAAAAAAAAAGAATTGATGCCTTTGAATTGCGGTGTTGGTGAAGAATATTGAAGAACACTGACTGCCAAAAGAATGAATAAATCTGTCTTGGAGGAAGCACTGTCAGAATGCTCCTTGGAAGCAAGGATGGCGGGATTACGTCTCACGTACTTTGGACATGTTATAAGGAGGGATCGGTCCCTGGAGAAGGACATCATGCTTGGTAAGGTGGAGGGCCAGCAAAAAAGAGGAGGACCTTCAACAAGATGGACTGACACAGTGGCTGCAACAATGGGCTCAAGCATAACAATGATTGTGAGGATGGTGCAGGACCGGGCAGTGTTTCGATCTGTTGTACATAGGGTCACTGTGAGTTGGAACTGACTCGATGACACCTAACAACAACAACAACATGGTTCATACCCAAAACACATCGTTAATAAATGAGAACAGAAGTACTACAGTATTTTAATCAGCACTGCAAAGCATAAGATAACTAGAGTTGGGACTACCTTCTACCTCCTTGATCTCGCTGAATCCTGGCTCTGCACTTACTGTGGCAACTCCAGAGTTTCCTTGACAGAAGCCAAGTGGGAGGACAGTTGGAGGATACAGCAGAAGATCTGAGTGTGCTGCATCACAAGCACCAAGCTCACCTTCCCAGAGGTCCCCAACAGAGTCAAGTCCCTGTTGCTGACAGCAGGGACCTTGATAATGTATACTCATCCTGCCCTTTCTTCTCTAATTTTCATTCAGAGAATTTCCTTTTTTTAAATTTTCATTCATTTTCTAAGATATTATGCCCAGCACTGTTGTAGACATTGATGAAAGTGTTGAGCACCTGTCTCTCAGGCCTCCTTCCGCTTCACATGCTGCAGTCATCTTGAATTGTTCCAATGCTCTGTTGATGAAACATCTAAGGCCCCAGTGAAAAATTTCTTGGCCTAATCAACTGCAATGAACTTCATACTGATTCCCTAAGTAACAGCTACTAATGCTCGAATTCTGAAGTCTTATTAAACTCCAAACTTCCATACTCAGAATGCAGCTTTCCTTTTCCTGTTTCTTTCTTTTACTCACTAGACTTATCACTTGACACCCCTAGGCTACCCAGAACCCCTTTTCTTACCACTGTGTCTTTTAGTTACTTTCCTTTCTTTCAATAAGTACTTCTTCAGTACCAAATGTGTGCTATACATATCTCATATCTTCTCAGAAAAGTATAGAGAACTGTAAATTAGACTTGTGCCTGAAATTATACTATCTAGGAATTCAAAGGATTAGTGGATAAATTGAAGATGGAGAGGAGCTATAGAGTCCAAGGTTCTTTTCTTTCCTTTTTTCTTTCTAATTCTGAGAGAATCACAGTTTAGAAAACAAGTGGTTGTAAGTTTCAGGGTCAGTGAGGGTTGCTGATTATGGGTTGCTTCTGCAGTGGTTAAGTGTTTGGCTTCTAAACAAAAGGTCAGCAATTCAAATCCACCAGCTGCTCCTCGGAAACCCTATGAGGCAGTTCTATTCTGTCCTATAGGGTCATTTTGAGCTGGAATGGACTCGACAGCAATGGGTTTGGTTTTTTGGTTTTCCTTTTCATTTAAAGTAAAAATCCTCATTCAATCAACACACATATTTTTTTTTTTTAATAGGTGAGTGATAGAACAATGAATAAGACATTTTCCCTAACCTCGGTAGTTTCAGAGAAAAAGACACGTAAACAATACTGAATTATAATTGTTTCCAATAAAATGTGTTAATGTCTATAGCACAGAGATAGGAGTAGGGAGGAGATGGGTGCTCCTGCCCTAAGTAATTAGAGAAGATTTAGTAGAAAGTGTTAAGTTTTAACTGCATCAGAAAATTATTCAGAACAAATACAATTTTTACTTGTCAAGGGAGCCAGAGAAAAACAATCAGGCAAAGATATATTATTGAAATACATTTGGAATTTTCTCATGACACTGCAATGATTCTGATGATTTCTTTTCAATGACTGAGAGCCCTTGCTGTGACAGCCATTAACACTGCAGCAACATTTTCATGCTTATGGAAAAAAGTAAGAATTAATCATATTTAATTGACATTTTGTTGCTAGTATAGCCAAAGACAGAGAAAAAAATTGGCTGTATTTTCTGTACATACTCTAAAATTCTGTTAAATTAATTATAATTCAAGGCACAAAATTACTGTGACAGTGACTGTATACCTGCTTCTTCCACAACTATTTGTTCTTGGATGTAATGACTCCATGCACTACTTCAGAAATTTTAGAGAAAGTATCACTGATTCTTTTATTTAAGCACATTTTCTATTGCTAATTCATTAAAAGAAAGAAAGAAAGAAATATTCCCTCGCTTTTTTTCAACTGCTAGTAAAGCACAGAACCCTTAAGGTGATAGATGGATTCTTGTTGAAAATGACATTTCCAACACAGAGTCCTTCAGTTTCTGACTAAAGTATCTATAAGAGAAAACGGAACTCTGGGCAGGAAGCTGACTGAGCTGGATAGAGAAATATAGTCCACAGTCTAAAAAATATCCTCCTGTCCTTGCCAAATAAAAGGTCAGTGAATCCAAGGGTGTTGATACTGTGCCTACTGCAAGATGTAGCAAAGGCCCTGGAAATTCCCCAATGCTCAGTATCTCAGTTTTCCTGTACCCCATTATCATGGATTGAATTATGTCCCCCCAAAATATGTGTCAACTTGGTTAGGCCATGATTCCCAGTATTCTGTGGTTGTCCTCCATTTTGAGATCTGATTATTTTCCATTTTGTGATGTGTTGTAAATCCTAACCTCTGTGCCTATGGTTATAGTACCATTTGGGAGACAGCTGTCTGTTACATTAATGAAGGAGGATTAGGTCATGCTAATAAGGAATAGGTTATGTTTGTTATGTTAATGAATCAGTATTAGGGTGGGACGTATCTTGAGTCACCACCCTTCACCACTCAACAAGAGATAAAAGCAGAGAGGAGCAAACAAAGAGAAAAGGACCTCGCTCTACCAATAAAGAAAAGCTTTGAGCAGAGCTTGTCCTTTGGACCTAGGGTTCCTGCACTGAGAACCTCCTAGACTCAGGTGAAGATTGATGCCAAGACACACAGAGAGCTCCAAGGGACACCAAACCCACAGATGTTGAAAGGAGACATAGATATTCCCCCAGAGCTAACAGAAAGAGAAAACCTTCTCCTACAGCCAGCACCCTTAATTTTAACTTCTAGCTTCTAAAATGTCAGAGAATAGACTTGTGTGTGTTAAAGCCATCCACTTGCGGTATTTCTGATATAGCAGCACTAGATAACTGAGACGCCCACGAACTCATCAAAGCACTTTGGCCAAGGATACAGAGAAGACTCCATGTCATGGTCAAAAGAAAAGAATCAGCACAGGTGTCACAACCTACTCTGCAGCAGAAGGGTGGAGTGGGTTTTTTAAAATGGCACCTAAGCACACAAAGACCAGGGACAGGGACAATCTATAGGGGCATCTGTGGACAAACCCTAGTCAGGTCCAATGATAACTTCTTCAATAGAGGATAGATGAAAAACAAAATCAAACAAAATACAGATCCTATGAGAAACACTGAGAGACAAAAAATAAAAAGAAACAGTATCCTAAATACAAGAAGGAAGTACAAGACTCTAAAAATGACTTATTAAAGAAATCAAAATAGACATAGAGAATATGATTTGACATCCTTTTCATGGCATGAAAGGATACATGTCCATTATGAAAAGCTGAAAGGCTATAAAAGATGAAAAAAAGACAAAGATATAGAATTATTTAAAAAAAAAAACATAAAAAGACTGAAGTAAAATTAGATGTGGTGAAATGAGGAAAGAATTATAAAAGAACTAAAATTCTAATAGGAAAATTAAAATCCACATACTGTCTCTAATAGATCAGCCAAGCACAGGAGATCTAAAATTATGATGAGGAGAACAATCAACCTTCAGGAAAATAAGGATCAGCTTTGGGGTCAGAAATAATAAGAAAGATTGAATCCAAAGAGATGATGGTGTACTGAAGCTGGTGTTTACATCAGAGTCATCTACCAGTCCCTGCTGACCAAGCTCCTGGATTTTATCTTGCTATCTTTACACAGCATAGAAGACAAAGACTGCTGCTACCTGTACAAGGTAGGATTTTGAAGCTGAGGCACCCACTTAAAGCTGAGGCCACCTAAAGGCACCATAAGTAGGGGAGCTGGGGAAAAAATAACTCAAAGAAGAGAGTGAATTCTTGCCTGCCTTCACTTAGTTACCAAAAACCCACTGCCGCTGAGTCAATTGCAACTCACTGCGACTCTATAGGACAGAGTAGAACTGCTCCATAGGGTTTCCAAGAAGCAGCTGGTGGATTTGAACTGTCGACCTTTCGGTTAGCAGCTGAGCTCTTAACCACTGTGCCACCAGGGCTCCACTTAGTTACCAGTGGATACGAATAAAAAGAAAAAAGTCTCCTTGAAAATTTGGTGTCATAAGCCTATGCTCACAGAGGTTGGGAATGGAGTTCACATGATTTTTTTTCTCCTGTTTAAAGGTCATACAGATGGTCTCATTCCTCAAAGGTTAAGCAGTCATAGTTCCTAAAGCCGTGTGTACCTAATCCTTTTACTGGGAAGCTAGGGGAGGGGGCTGGAGATCTTAAATTCCCTTTCCACTGACATAATATCACCTAGATTTCCAATTTCTATGATATGAAAATGGATTACAAATATGAAAATGGACAGAGAGATAGAGATCGACTTTAAGGAATTGGCTCAGGTGACTAAGGGGACTAGCAAGTCCAAAATCCACAGGGCAGGTGCTAGGCTGGAAACTCAGGCGGGTATTCTATGTTACAGTCTTGAGGCAGAATTCTTTCTCTCTCGGGAAACCTCAGTTTTCCCTGACTGGATGATTGAATGAAGCCTACCCATATTAGCAAGTGTAATCACTTTTACTTAGAGACAACTAATTATAAATGTTAATCACATCAACAAAATATCTTCAGCAACATCTAGACTAGTTTTTGACCAAACAGTTCGGCCCCATAAAACACAAAAACACCTACTGCCATAGAGTCAATTCTGACTCATAGTGACCATATAGGACAGACGAGAACTGACTCATAGGGTTTCCAAGGCCCTGGTGGCACAATGGTTAAGCCCTCTGGTGTTAGCTGAAAGGTGGATGGTTCAAGTCCACCAGCCGCTCCTTAGGAGAAAGATGTGACAGTCTGCTTCCGTTAAGATTTACAGCCTTGGAAACCCTATAGGGCAGTTCTACTCTGTCCTATAAGGTCTCTATAAGCCAGAATCAACTCTACAGCAATGGGTTTGGTTTTGGTTTAATCTTTACAGAAGCAGACTGCCACATCTTTCACCCGTGGAGCGGCTGATAGATTTGAACTGCTGACCTTTCCATTAGCAACTGAGCACTTAACCACTGTGCCACCAGGGCTCCTTCCTGGGCAACAGAGCGTATATAAATTGACACCTAAAATTAACCATCACATAGAGGTAGGAAATATAATGAACACTTATAAAACTACATATAATTTTTACTATCTATTCTCAGCACTAGATCTACCAAGAAATTTCTAGGTTGATTCATACAGTAATACGTATGCTTTCTGAGTAAGGAAGAGTGTCTATATATATTAGCAGATCTTCTTTAACATGTCCTTTATTCTCTTGTTGCCTTCCTTTCCAACAAAGCTATTAATTTAGATGAAAGATAATTTAATAGATTAAATGTAGGGCTAAGAGAATTCTGTATATTGCAGAGACTGCCAAGACAATCCTATCTATAGACAGCACATGATATTTATGAACCAAATTTTACATGGATATACCTCATTGACCCTTGAATTCATCCTGATCTTTCCCACTTGAAAATATAACGGTGATGGATTTAACATACAGATGTTTAAATAAAATAAAAAATTACACGTGGTCACTGGTCTTGTTCCCTCTAAAAATTCTGGCCTCTGGCTGGTGGCTGAAAATGCTACTCGCTGATCTCTCTTTTTAAAAATAATTTATTTATTTTTGTTGTTGTTGAAAATATACACAGCAGAACACACACCAATTCAACAATTTCTACATGTACAATTCAGTGACACTGATTACATTCTTCAAGCTGTGCTATCATTCTAACCCTCCTTTTCTGAGTTATTCCTCCTCCATTAACATAAACTCACTGCCCCCTGCACTTCCAATCTAACCATTCAAGCTGCTGTTGTCAATTTGACCCCATATAGATAGTTCTTTGAAAGTGTTTGCTGACCTCTTAACTTATGTAATCAAATTATTCATGCTTGACTGCTAGAGGCTATTGTAACTAGCCAAGCTACCCTGCCTGATGCTACTAAAAAATTAATTTATATTGGGAAGTTAAAATAGACACTGTTTCTCAGTTTGAGAACAGAGGCCTGAATTTTACTTTAATGTGGCCAGTGACACATGCCACTACTACTAAATCACATGCAGAAACAGGATTTTTTATATGGAATTGTCTTTAACTTCCTTCCCCAACACCTGGCAAGGGTTGGGGAATGGATTCCGGCAATGTCACTGTTACAAATATGATACTGCATATACTTTGGTATATTCATTGCAGAATTTAAATTTTGGCATCAAAAACATTTACCAAATGTCTACCCATTACCTCTTGCCCTTGAGCTGATTTCAACTGATTTCATAGTGACCCTAAAGGACAGAATAGAACTGACCCATAGGGTTTGCAAGGTTGTAATATTTATGGAAGCAGACTGCCACATCTTTCTCCTGCAGAGTGGCTGGTGAGTTTGAACCACCGACCTTTAGATTAGCAGCCAAGAACTTAACCACTGCACCACCAGGGGTCGTTTACCGAATGTCTGGTTTCTATTTATTTCTCAAACATTTTTATTCACTCCATAATTCTTAAATATAAAGATTTCAATATGCAGCACAGACTACTGTATTGACAATCAATCCACTGAGAAAAAGACTTCTCTAGATCTCCACAATGAGGACATTAACCACAATGTACTCATGCATTGTTGGAAGGCTTTTGTTAGGTTTTTAAGGTTTTGGGAGATGTTTTACTGTGACCCTTCAATATAGACAGAGTGCTTTTGTTTGCAGGTGTAAAAATAAATAGAAATTCCAAATCTAAATTTTAGGTCATGCTTTGTTATCACAAATTCTACTGTTAAGAGAATCATTAATGTTACGGTTCACAAAGCTATGGACAGTTATCGTCTCAACAGGAAGACAAACAAAAACAGATTCATGAGTCATTCAAACAAGCATCAGTAATGTTGCTATGCCTTCTGTGGACATCTGCTCTATATAACCCTTGAGACATTCTTCAAACTAAAATAGTAAAATGGCCAGAAAAGTGGAATGATCATGATGCAGTCTGTTAAAGGGGTACCCATAAACCTCATGTTGAGCAGGCTGCCACTTTAAGTCTTTGATTCAACTGCCTGAGGATAACGAAACCTATGCTTACCACCAAACAACGATTGCATTTGACTATTCAGGCATACCTCAGAGATATAGCAGGTTCCGTTCCAGACCACCGCAATAAAGCGAATATCGCAATAAAGTGAGTCACACAATTTTTTTGGTTTCCCAGTGCATATAAAAGTTATGTTTATACTATATTGTAGTCTTTTAAGTCTGCAATAGCATTATGTCTAAAAAAACAATTGTTGTTGCTGTTAGGTGTTGTCAAGTCAGTTCCGACTCAAAGTGACCCTATGTAAAACAGAACGAAACACTGCCCAGACCTGCTTCATCCTTGAACTGTTATACTTGAGCCCACTGTTGCAGCCACTGTGTCAATCATTCTTGTTGAGGGGCTTCCTCTTTTTCACTAGCTTCTACTTTACCAAGCGTGATGTTCTTTTCCAGGGACAGGTCTCTCCTGATAACACATCCAAAGTACATGAGACGAAGTCTCGTCATCCTTGCTTCTAAGGAGCATTCTGGCTGTACTTCCAAGACAGATTTGTTCGTTCTTTTGGCAGTCTATGGTGTATTCAATATTCTTCACCAACACCACAATTCAAAGGTGTCAGTTCTTCTTTGGTCTTCTTTATTCACTGTCCAGCTTTCATATGCATATGAAGTGACTGAAAACACCATGGCCTGGGTCAGGTGTATCGTAGATCTTAAAGTGACATCTTTGCTTTTTGACACTTTAAACAGGTCTTTTGTAGCAGATTTGCCCAATGCAGTGCATCCTTTGATTTCGTGACTGCTGCCTCCATTGCACTTATTGTAGATTCAAGTAAAGTGAAATTCTGGATAACTTCAATCTTTTTTCTGTTTATCATGATGTCGCTCATGGCTCCACTTGTGAGAATTTTTGTTTTATGTTGAGGTGTAATCAGTACTGAAGACTGTAGTCTTTGATCTTCATTAGTAAGTGCTTCAAGTCCTTTTCACTTTCAGCCAAGTAAGGTTGTGTCATCTGCACATCGGTTGTTAACGAGTCTTCCTCCAATCCTTATGCTCCATTCTTCTTCATATAGTCCAGCTTCTCGGATTATTGGCTCAGTATACAGACAGAATAAGTATGGTAAAAGGATACAACCCTGACGCACACCTTTCCTGACTTTAAACCACGCAGTATCCCCGTGTTTTGTTCGAATGACTGCTTCTTGGTCTATGTACAAGTTCCTCATGAGTACAATTAAGTGTTCTGGAATCCAAATTCTTCACAATATTATCCATAACTTGTTATGATCCACACAGTCAAGTGCCTTTGCACAGTTAATAAAACACAGGTAAACACCTTTCTGGCATTTTCTGCTTTCAGCCAAGATCCATCTGACATCCCTCTGATATCCCTCCTATCATGTCCTTTTCTGAATGCGGCTTGAACTTCTGACAGTTTGTTGATGTACTGCTGTAACCGCTTTTGAATTATCTTCAGCAAAATTTTACTTGTGTGTGATATTGATATTGTTCGATAGTTTCCACATTCTTTTGGATCACCTTTCTTTGGAATGGGGACAAAAAAACAATGTACATACCTTTATTAAAAAAAACTTTATTGCTAAAAAATGTTAGCCATCATCTGAGCCTTCAGCAGTTTGTAATCTTTTTGCTATTGGAGGGTCTTGCCTCGATATGGATGGCTGCTGGCTGATCAGGGTGGTGGTTGCCCAAGGTTGGCGTGACTGTGGCAATCTCTTAAAGTAAGACAACAACGAAGTTTGCCGTATTGATTGATTCTTCCTTTCATGAAAGATTTCTCTGTAGTATGTGATGCTGTTTGATAGCATTTTACCCACAGTAGAACTTCTTTCAGAATTGGAGTCAATCCTCTCAAATCCTGCCACTGCTTTATCAATTAAGTTTATGTAATATTCTAAATCCTTTGTTGTCATTTCAATGATATTCACAGCATCTTCACTAGGATTAGATTCCATCTTAAGAAATTGCTTTCTTTGCTTATCCATAAGAAGCAACACCTCATCCATTCAAGTTTTATCATGAGATTGGAGCAATTCAGTCACATCTTCAGGCTTCACTTCTAGTTCTCTTGCTATTTCCACCACATCTGCAGTTATTTCCTTCACTGAAGTCCTGAATTCCTCAAAGTCATACATGAGGGTGGGAATCAACTTCTTCCAAACTCCTGTTAATGTTGCTATTCTGATCTTCTCCCATGAGTCACAATTGTTCTTAATGGCTTCTAGAATGGTGAATCCTTTCCAGAAGGTTTTCAATTTATTTTGCCCGGATACATCAGAGGAATCACTATCTATAGCAGCTACAGTCTTACAAAATGTATTTCTTAAATAATAACACTTGAAAATCGAAATTACTCCTTGATCCATGGGCTGCGGAATGCATGTTGTGTTATCAGGCATGAAAACTAACCTCCTTGTACATCTCCATCAGAGCTCTTGGGTGACCAGGTGCACTGTCAATGAATAGTAGTATTTTGAAAAGAATCTTTTTTTCTGAGAAGTAGGTGTCAAGATTGGGCTTAAAATATTCAGTAAATCATGTTGTAAACAGATGTGCTGTCATCAAGGCTTTGCTGTTCCATTTATGGGGCACAGGCAGAGTAGATTTAGCATAATTCTCAAGGGTCCTATGCTTTTCAGAATGGTAAATGAGCACTGGTTTCAATTTAAAGTCACCAGCTGCATTAGCCTCTAACAAAAAAGTCAGCCTGTCCTTTGAAGATTTGAAGCCAGGGCACTGACTTCACCTCTCTAGCTATGAAAGTCCCAGATGGAATCTTCTTCCAGTATAAGGTTGTTCTGTCTACACTGAAAATCTGTTATTTAGTGTAGCCACCTTCATCATTTGTCTTAGCTAGATCATCTGGATAACTTGCTGCAGCTTCTGCATCAGCACTTTCTGCTTCACCTTATACTTTTATGTTATGGAGATGGCTTCTTTACTTAAACATCACGAACCAACCTCTGCTGGCTTCAAACTTTTCTTCTGCAGGTTCCTCACCGCTCTTAGCCTTCACAGAATTGAAAAGAGTTAGGGCCTTGCTCTGGATTAGGCTTTAGCTTAAGGGAATGTTGTGGTTAGTTTGAACGTCTATCTAGACCACTAAAACTTTCTCCATATCAGCCTGTTTCACTTTCTTATCATTCATGTGCTCACTAGAGTAGCACTTTTAATTTCGTTTAAGAACTTTTCCTTTGCATTCAAAACTTAGCTAAGTGTTTGGTACAAGAGGCCTAGCTTTTGGCCTATCTTGGCTTTTGACATGCCTTCCTCACTAAGCTTAATCTTTTCTAGCTTTGATTTACGGTGAGAGACGTCTGTCCCTTCCTTTCACTTGAACACTTAGAAGCCATTGTAGGGTTATTGATTGGCCTAATTTCAATCTTGTTGTGTTTCAGGAAATAGGGAGGCCCGAGGAGAGGGAGACAGAGTGGGGAACAGCCAGTTGGTGGAGCAGTTGAACACATACAACATTCATAGATTAAGTTCACTGTCTTATATGGGTATAGTTCATGTTACCCCAAAACAATTACAATAGTAACATCAAAGACACCATAATAGATATAATAATAATGAAAAAGTTTGAAATACTGAGAAAATTATCAACTTGTGACACAGAGACATGAAGTGAGCACATGCTGTTGGAAAAATGGTGTTGACAGACTTGTGTGATGCAGGGTTGCCACAAACCTTCAATTTGTAAAAAACGCGGTATCTGCCAAGTGCAGTAAAATGAGGCATGTCAGTACAATTAAGCTCAGAGGACCCAGAATGGATTTTCTAAGCCACTTAGTTAGCAATGGAGCTAGGATTAGAACCCAGGGCTGCCAACTTAAACTCTATTCTCTTTTTACACATTTGACCAAATCTATTATATTAGTGTCTTCATCCATGAGCAAATCACCAGTAAATTAGTGATTAGTTAAAAACGCAAGTCAATTATTTTTAAGATGGAAAAATAGCTCATTTTCATATCTTGAGTTGCACTGTCACAGCAGAAAAGTCTTCTGAAATTAGAACATAGAGGCCATTATAATACTCACAAATATTTACTGATGCATGACCTTAGTGATAAATCACCTGGTCTTTATCTTCAATACATTGACTATACTCTCCAGCATGAACTAGCTATAGATTCAAATGGTTATTTTAACCAAGTGTTCTTTAATAGGTTTTAAAAAGAATAGTCTGCCTGCCTCTTTAGAGCTTTCTCCTTGGTTGATTTTTCTAAAATTGAAAATTGAAACAGAATTTAAAAAAAAAGGAAGAATATTTAAAATTACCAAGCATTTAAGGAGAATATCATATTAGTAGAGAAGATTTCACAAAATAAGGCATCTTTAACTGATGTACAGGAATTTTACCTTTCGATAAGAATAAAACATTTTGTTATTTACTCAGTATTAGCTTGTTTTTCAGTAAAATGATCTAAATGGAAGCTGTATTCATCAAAAGTACTGTAACCTTGTTTTGTTTTAAATAGTCAGCACTTACATTCATTTCAAGCATAAAACATTTATCTGAAGTAAACAGTGTCCGGAACTTCAACAAGATTCTAACAGGCTAAATGATTCTTTTTTTTAAAACAACATCCTACTATTCTAGAAACTTATGATAGTTTTTCAGTTCTGTGAAACTAAGCCTTGGAAGCAGATAAAAATGAGATGTGCAATGTCTCTTGAAATTTTTCGGTGTTTACGTGTTTTTGTTTTGTTTTGCTTTCTACTTCCTTTTTATTATGGACTTCTTGCTAAGCTGCTCCTTTAGCTTTGGAGTCTTTGAATCTTGGATTGATTCTGTATCCTTTCAGGCATTCCTGGTGAAAAAAAATTTAGTTCTGAAGCTATTCAATTATAAATGCAAGTGAAATTACATGGAAAATCTGTGACACAGGATTCCATAAGCTGCCTTCCTAAACTGGGTCTTTCCATGTATATCCCTGGAAACTAAGGATCAGCACATTTGAGAGAATCCTTGTTCATTCAAACCATTATTCCACTGTGTTCTACATTTTTAGTATTAAAAAATGTCCTCTACATTTTGAGACATCAATGTAATGTTTTAGTCTGTTTTGGTATCAGGGAAATGCTCATAAAATGAGTTGGCAAGTGTTCCCTTCTCTTCTATTTGCTGGAAGAGAGTGAGTAGAATTGGTGATATTTCTTCTTAATATGTTTGGCAGAATTCACCTGCAGTGAAACAGTCAGGCCTAGAGTTTTCTTTGTTGGAAGGTTTTTAACCATGAATTTAACTTCTTTAATGGATATAACACTATTGAAACTATCTATTTCCTTATGAATGAGTTTTGGTAGTTTGTATCTTTCAAGGAATTGGTCCTTTCATCTGATTTGTTGAATGTTATAGAAATAGAGATGTTTGTAGTGCTCCCTTACTGTCCTTTTAACATCTGTATTGATGTCGTCTTTCATTCCTGATATTGGTAATTTATATATTTATTTTTTCCCAAATAACCCGCTTTTGGTTTATTGATTTGTTCCAATTGTTATACTGTTTTCAATATCACTAATTTCTGCTCTTATATTTATTACTTTCTTCCTTTTGTATGGTTGGGCTTAACAGTCTCTTGCTTTTTTAGTTTCTTGGATTATTGATTGAGACCATTGTTTATTACTACTATGAGCATTTAATGCTGTAAATTTCCCTCTAATCACTACTTTAGGTGCATTCAAGGGATTTTGATATGTCATATTTTCATTTCGCTCAAAACGTTTTCTAATTTCCTTTGAGACTTCATCTTTGACCCATGGGTTTAGAAGTATGTTGTTTAATTTCCAGATATTTGAGGTTTTTCTAGATATATTTCTGTTACAGTTACTCGTAACTTATGTTATGGTTAAGAGAATATCCTATGTATGATTTCAGTTCTTTAAATCTTGCTAAGGTCTGTTTTATGGTCCAGAACAAGATTGACCTTGATGACTATTCCTTGCGCATTTGAAACGACTCTGTATTCTGCTATTATTATGTGAAGCGCTCTAGAAATGACAATTAGGTAGGTTATTTGTTTAACTCTTATATCATCATTGATTTTCTGTCTAATTATACTATTATTGACAGAGGAATGTTAAAATCTTCTAGCATGATTGTGGATTATCCACTTCTTGGAGTTCTATTAGTTTTTCCTCCATGTATTTTGGAATTTTCGGTATTTTTTAGGTGCACACACATTTAGGATTCACATGTCTTTTGGCTGGTGGACCCTTTTATCATTATGTAATGTCTTTCTTTATCCCTAATGTTTTTTCCTTCTTTACAGGTCTATTTTTGCTCAAACAACACAGCCACTCCAGCTTTCTTCGGATTTGTGCTTGCACAGTATACATCGTTTTCAATTCCTTTACTTTCCTGTTATATTTAAAGTGAGTTTCTCATAACAGCATATAGCTGGGTTTTAAAAAAAATCTGTATTATTAATATCATAACCTTTGTTTTTAATTAGTGTGTTTAGGCCATCTAAATTTAATGTAATTATTGGTATGGCTGGATTTAGGTCTGCCATTATTTTTGTGTGTTTGTTCCTTCTTTTTCCTCTCCCTCTTCTGGTCCCTCGTCCCAGTCTTCTTTTGGATTATTTAAATAACTTTTAGCTTCCACTTTAATTATTATTATTTGCTAAAAGTCTTTATATAAATTTTAGTTGTTTGTTCTAGAGATTACAAGATACATTTCTAACCTTTTCCAGTGTATTTAGAGTTAATATTTTCCATTTCAAATAGAAGCCTTATACCACACAGGTTCCTATACCCTGTCTTCTTCATAGTTCAGTTATCATATACATACATCCAACAATGTTATAATCTTAGCTTTCACGAATCATACAGGTTTTAAAGAATGTAATAGGAGAAAATGATCTATTATATTTACTCAGACAGAAATCATTCCTTTGCTCTTCCTTCAGCCCTGAAGCTTCATGTTTCTCTGTCATAATAACTCCCTTCATCCTGAAGCATCTCTTTTAAAACAGATCCACTAGCAATGGATTCTCTTAGTTTTCTTCTATCTAAAACATATTACCATCATCCAACAGGATATTTTTACTGGTTGTAGAATTCTATGTTGACATTTCTTTGCTTTTAGAAATTTAATGATGTTTGCCACATTTTTGTGACCACCTTGGTTTCTCATGTGAAATCTTCTTCACCTATATGTAATGTGTCATTATTCTGTAGCTTCTTTCAAGATTTTTTGCTTATCTTTAGTTTTTAGGAAGTTGATTTTGAATGGGTCTGGGTGAGATCTGATTTGACTTTATCGTCTTTGGAATTCACTGAGATATAAATTTATGTTTTTCTCCATATTTAGGAATTTGTGGCCATTATTTAAACATTCTTCTTTGTGTGGATCTTCTCTTTAAGGACTACAGTGACATGAATGTGGACCTTCTGATATTGTCTCCTAGGTTCCTAAGGCTATGTTCAAATTTTTTCAGTGTTATTTTCTCTTTAGTTTGGATAACTTCTATTTAGATTGGATAATTTATATTGATCTATGTTCAAGTACACTGATTCCTTCACTGATTCCTTTCTCTGTTATCTCCATTTTGCTCTTGGGCCCATCCAGTAGATTTTTTTTTTTTTTATTACAGATATTATACTTTGAGTTCTAAAGTTTCATTTTTTAATACATGTTAAAAATTATATATAATGCATATGTATATATGTGTGTGTACACACACACACACACACACACACACACACACACCCCTACGTACACACCCTATTTCTCTGCTTAGAACTTCAAGGGGGTCTTCATTTACCTCATGGAACATGATTATAATAGCTACTTTAAAGTCTTTGTGTGGAATTTTAGGGTTGGCCTCTGCTGATTGTCATTTCATTTGAGGATTACGTCAAAATTTTCCTGATTCTTTGTATATGGAGCAATTTTGGATTGCATCTTAGACATTCTGAGTATTATGTCATGAGACTTTGCAACCTGTTACATTTCTTTAGATAAGGCTGATTTTTTTTTGGTTTGCTTTTTTTTATCAGACAATCAAAATGATTACATTCAGATTGCAAGTTCTATCTTGTCTTCTGTGTGTGGTGGTTACACTGTCAGTTTTTAAAGTCTTTGCTATGTGCTTTTGGGTCTGTCCTGTATATGTGCCACTCAGGAGTTTCTATGCTACATGTGCTATGGTTTATATCATAGTTCAGTTCTCAAAGCCTTTGCTATGTTGTTTTTGTTATCCCACACACATGCAGCTCAGAGGTGGGTCTGAAACTTGTGTCCTGCATACAAAGAATTAGGGGCCCTGTGCTTCAGCTCTTTCCTCTCCTGGAGTCTCCCTGCATTCTCCTCCTCCAAGGAAGCCTTTTTACCAGTTCTTCCTGTCAGAGACACTGGATTTCTCTTAGAGTTTTAACCATTCATACTATCAGTGCACAGTTAGGTGACTATGGTTGTACTCAATGCAGGAACTGAAAAAGAAAAAACAAAAACAAAAAAACCTAAGAAATCCTACCATACTCTTCAACTTGTAAAGGATCCTTTCCTAGTCCCTTTCTCAGAAAGATATGCTTCTCGCAAAGTTTTCGTTTCCCTGAAATACTGCGTAGTTCCTTGACTGGGGCTGCTCTCAGATCAAAGCTGGGAGATAAAACAAAAAAAATCAGAAACGTATTCCATATGGGTTGTTCTTCAAGTTTTGACTCCTTTCACAATTCACCTATTTTGCTTTTTTTTTTTTTAACATTTCAGAGCCCTTAGGTAGTTGCTTTTTGTATTTTCTAAAAATGTTTTTAGTTTTAATGAATGGAATAGATAAACTGTAATGGGCTGATTTATCTCAGCTGGTACTCTAAGCCACATGTTGAATTTTGAACTTTAAGAATTTAAAGTTTTGTTCATTATGCAAGGGTAAAATTATAAAGCAAGTAAACTTATTTTCTGGCCTCCCATGACAAAAATTTCAACCCTCTTCAGATGCTCAGGGTCAAACTTACTCAGGGAAATGCAAATATCACAACCAGGCTACTTTAGTACCTCTTTCAAGTATTACTTGAATATATATCCAATATTTATGATGAGGAGAGGCTGAGCATCATAAACTTACATATCTACAGTAAAACAAAAATCTTTGTGGTTACTCAGATCTGCCTTCTACAGAAGGTGGTTTAGAGACTTTCTGCAGTCAAACATAATACCTGAAAACTTGCTCTTAAAGATGGTTTGAATATATTTTTATAAATGTGCATTAATGTCTGAGAAGTTTTATATTATATCTTGTTGAATAATAATAACAAAAACAGCAGCGGCAGATTTTAATAGCTATTGGGCACTTACAATGTCATATTTGCTAAACACAAATATGAATTATCTCACATGACCCTCACAAAAACCATGAGGTAGGTACTATCATTGTCAACATTTTAAGGGGAGAAAAATTAAAATTAAGGCTTGAAAGAATAAAGTGTTTTTTCTTATTTTAGCCATAAATATTTTAATGATTCTAGAAGATGACTTTTTAAAAAAAGTAACCATAATAATATTACCACATCTAAAAATTAACAATTCCTAATATCATCATATATTGTCAGTATTTAATTTTCCCCAATTGTTTAATAATTTATTGATTTTTTTTTTATATTTGTTCAAGTCAGGATCCAAATAATGTTTATATACAGGCAGTTCCCAGGTTACGAACGAGATCCATTCCTAAATGTGTCTTTAAGATTTTGTAGGTACGTAGGAACAGGTGCACAAGGTTCTTATTTAGCCTTACTTTAGAGCAAGAAAGGCTCAAAGTCTTTTCAGTGATTTAAAAGCTGTACGTGCAGCAAGTGAAGGCAACTGTGATGAAGAGAAGGTGATTTTGATGAAGAATTTGTTGCAACAGCAGTCCAGGGACAAGGACTAGAAGGCAGAAGGGGACAGGAAAGCTAGTGATAGGGAACCCAAGGTTGAGTAAGGACAGTGTTGTACATGTAGTGGGGTTGTTAACCATTGTCATAGGGCAACATGTGTACTAACTGTTTAATGAGAAACTATTTTGTTCTGTAAACCTTCATCTAAAGTGAGAAT
>NW_004444340.1:227037-261066 GCF_000243295.1 Trichechus manatus latirostris | reverse complement strand
ATGGGGTTGTTAACCACTGTCAAAGGGCAATATGTGTACTAACTGTTTAATGAGAAACTATTCTGTTCTGCAAATCTTCATTTAAAGTACAAAATAAAAAAGAATTATCTATGGGAGATCCAATTGACAACAGCAACTCAAAAGGTTTGATGGGAAGCCTAGGGGTAAGTGAGTTGAAGATAATGGTGATGGAATAATTTGGAAAAGGATAGTGAGAATAGCAGCACAACTGGAAGAAGGTAATTGATGTCACTGAATTGTACATGTAGAAATTTTTGAAATGGTGTGTCTTTGGCTATGTATATTTTCACCAAAAAAGAAAAAAGGTCCTCCAGGGTTGAGAAGGGAGAGTTTTGACATGTTGTGGGTTTGTTACCCAATGTCATAAAACAATATGCATACCGACTGTGTAATGAGAAACTATTTGTTCTGTAAACCTTCACCTAAAGTACAATAAAAAAAATTAAAAAAAGAATTTGTTGCAAGCAGGGGTTGGTCCAATAGCTTCAAAGTGAGGGCAAATTTACATAACATTAAAGGGCAAGTATGAGTTGTCCTTAAGTTGGATGTTCATAACCCGGGGACTAACTGTATAGCAGTAATTGCAAACCTTCTCTGCTATTTTAGTGCCAAAGCAGCCACAGACAAGTCATAAATAAATGGGATTGGTTATCTTACAATAAAACTTTACTTATAAAAGCAGGTGTCTGACCAAATTTGGTACATGGACAGCAGCTTGTCACCCTCTGATATATAGCAATAGGTTAATATATTTCTTTAGTCTTTTAAAACATAGGTTCTTCCTTCTTCTCTTTCTCCCCCAACCACTCTTATTGCTGTGCAATTTATTTGTCAGAAAAAAAAATGAGTTGTTTATCCTGTACAGTTTGGATTTTGCTGATTGCATCCTTGTAGCTAATTTGTGTTCATCTGTTATAGAGTTGGAGCCCTCATGGCGCAGTGGTTAACAGTTCTGCTGCTAACCAAAAGGTGGGCAGTTCAAATCCGCCAGCCACTCCCTGGAAACCCAGTGGGGCAGTTCTACTCTGTCCTGCAGGGTGGCATGAGTTGGAATCGACTTGACGGCAATGGGTTTGGTGTTTTTTTGGTTTGCCCCTGTAGGGTTGATATGACTTGGAATTGACTCCAAGGCAATTGTGTTTTTTTGGGGGGTCGGGGTGTGGGAGGGGCATGCCTGTATTAGGAGCCCTGATAGAGCAGCGGTTAAAGCACTCAGCTGCTAAGCGAGAGGTCGGCAGTTCCAACCTACCAGCCGCTACGGGGGAGAAAGATGTGGCAGTCTGCTTCCATAAAGATTTACAGCCTTGGAAACACTATGGGGCAGTTCTACTCTGTGCTATACGGTCACTATGAGTTAGAATCCACTCCAAAGCAGTGGGTTTTTTTTTTTGCTGTTGTTGTTCCCCGTATTGCCTGTAAATTTGCAATTCATCCTTGAGCTTTCAGGTTTGATCTGTTGACAAGATTACTTCAGAAGACACAGAGCATTCTAACCAGGCACCTGTTTCCAAAGCTAATGATCTTGGCTACATGATTTAGTTTACCCTAGGAGACTTCTCTTAAAAAGACCTGGCCTATCTGGTGAATGCCCAGCTAGCTTCCTTCTCTGTTGTCAGCTGAGTACACAGATGGAAGTTCTTCTTAAGAAGCGGCATCTTCAAAAAGGCATTCAGTCATGTGGAAATCTTTAGGCTGACTGTGTTTTGGGGCAATTTTAAGCCTTCTTTCATCCATATCTCATAATTATTTTCATCAAATACCCCAATAAGGGTGAAAACTGCACTAATATGATAATATATATATAGAGCTCATTATCAGGAATTTCTGATCCTAACTTTTTGCTAAACAAATCAAAATAAAAAAGGAAAAGCCCATGCCCAGGGCCCCTAATCTCTATACTGTTACTTGAGAACAGTTTGATGTAAAGTCTTTTCTCTCTGGTGGAGTGATTGTAGACTAAGCCAGGCTTCCTAGATCTTAGCTATGATCAAAATATGCATAATTACAAAGAACGTAGTTCCTCTCTCAATTGAACTAGGTCAGAGCTGATTATTTTTCTCTTTGCCTTATTAAAAAATGCTTATTTTTTTGCTGCGTTTTGCCCTGATATAGAAAGAAAGCTTATTTTTGAGAAGTACAAGTATGTACAAACTCATTTCCAATTCAAACACTTTAATTTACATGTTCTATTTTTATAAACAAGTTGCTTATCTTTTATTTTACTTAAAAAGGAAAACAGATATTTGAAAGGTAAAAATGCTTCCTGATAAAGTTTTCTTCCTGCTAGTATACTTTTCTTCCAATTTTAAAAATAAATATTTCATGTATAAATTTCATCTACTTCACAATATTAGGTTTCTGAAGTACTTAATGTGAGTATGCATATAATACTCTAAATTCAGATTTCAACCCATCCTTATCAATATTCTACAAGAGCATTATTCATTTTTTGTAGCTTGGCTACTGTAACCAAAAACATACTGATGAGCTAGAGGTATGAACTGTGTCTAAGGAGAAAAATATTTGTGTTAAAAGGTTATTAAAAACTGAGGTTTTATTTGTAATCTATATTTTTTTTTCTGATCCTAAAGCAGAACTTTTTTATATCTATTTTTTAAAATTCTGAAGTACTTTTCAACATGAAAATATTTTATAATGCAATAAAACAGACCTAGAGTATACACTATATAAATTTGATACACAGTATTTTCTCACATTTATTTCAGAATCTGTATTTTTAAAGAAATTTAAAATTTATGGATATACTAGAAGAGAGTCGTGTGTGTATATAAATTGTTCTATATACGTAATTATCAAAATGGCATATTTGGGTATCTCTCCTCCTTGGATACCTCTTCCCTCCTTTTTAACTAACATTATGCTTTCAAAATCTATTAATGTTAATAGACGAAGATCTAATTTATTTAGGTTATTATTAGGTCAGTTAATTTATAATTTATAATTAACTGATATACAATATTCCATTTTTAATATACCACATCCAGCCATCTTTTAATGCACACTTACATTGTTTCTAACCTTTTTCTATCACAAAAAGGTTAAAATGAACATCCCAGGTCTCCTTGTACATTGGACCTGTTATGTCTTAGAGGATATATATCTTTAACTTTATTGGGTAATGAATTCCATTTCCTCACATACTCACTAACACTGGTATTGTTTTCAGTTTAATTTTTTTTAAAAATGTGTATCAATATAATCAGCATGACACACCTTGTTTTTGCAATTTGTATTTTCCTGATACTATCGAGGTTTAGCATGATTCATATTATTCGTTTTTGTTTCCTCTTCTATATAACTGCCTTGTCATATACTTTAGCCTGTTTTTCTATTAGACTGCTTATCTTTTTCTAATTGGTGTACAGTTCTATACACAGTCTTAGTATTAATCATTCATTTTTATAAATGATACAAATATTTTTTGAAAGAAATACCATAATTTTAGTTACTATGCCAAAAACTAAAATACACTTTTATAAAGAAATTATCTTTTTAAGTTGCCTGGGTTCAGCTATGAGTTGGAATCGACTCTGTGGCAACGGGTTTTGGTTTACAGGTTCAATAAACAATGCTCCTAGTACACAGAGGCCTCAGGAACTCTATAGAAAGTTGGGAGGAAGATGACAAAGTTACTGGTATTTTCTAGGCGACAAGCAGACCTCCTGGTGTTTTCTAGTAGGAGGAAACCTTGTCTTTTTAATATCCTAAGCAGAATGTTCCCGGCGAAAGGGTTACTTATAGTAAATAAACTCAATCTATGAGACATGACTCCTTGGAGATGGTCACATAAACTGTAAAATTCTTTACGTTATAAAATGGAGATGTGAAAACCAAGGACCTGGACAAGTCCTACATCTCTTTCTGCTTCATTTGTACCTTTTGATTGCCTGTATCTTTGAAAGTAATAATAAAGCTGATACTAAGATCTCTCTAATTTGTGGGAGTTGATTTGACAACTCAACTGTGTGTTTGCTCATACATACTGGCAGCTATTTTCCCATGGCTCACATACATTGGCAGCTATTTTCCCATGGCTCAGCCTGTACCTCCACTGAACCTCTACAGTGTCTAGCTTCTCCCTCTCTCTGCTTTTACTCGACACACCACAGAAACTGTCTGTCTTTCTCTTCATTTCAGTTTCTTCACAAAATGCTATCTCTCCCACCTTCCTGATTACCCTTACCTCAAGATGATAGGTAAGTTCTACTCTACTCTCCCAGAGCATGATTTGGGGCTTTGAAAAGGAATTAGATTTTATCCAAGGAAACAGCACAAAGCTTACAAAAGGGGTGGAGCTTTGTTTTATTTTTTAATTGGAGCCAGACTGAAGTTGAATCAGGATTCTTTAAAGTTCACATAAAATGTAAACTAAACATGTATGTCTCCTTTTCCATGTCACCTTTCCAGAATAAACAAAACACATTTGTTGACATTTAAAAATAAAATATATTGATAAACAAGATTTCAGTGATTTCAAATCTTTGTCACAGCTGATCAGGAGGCTGATTCTATAAAAATCAATAAAAATATTAAACCACCTAGATGTCTAGAGATACCTGTAAAATTATTAATACAATTCTCATAAATAAAATAGAAACTTAGTAAAAGCATGGCTATTGCTTGTTTCAGAGACATGCACACCATGGATGCCCTGTAAATAACTATTTACTGACTGGCTCTTTCTAGCAGCTGCTTGGATCCCATCTGACAAGAGGAAGAAATCATTCAAAGAAGGAGCTGCTCACAAAATTTTCCAACACAAGATCCCAGTGGCATAATGATTTAGAAGTAAAATCAATATCTTGATTTTGTTCTCAGTTTGAATAGCCAAACAATGTAGGCCCTTAGAAATCAATATCAGCAGTTTATGGACTCCCATAAGAACCACTTTTTCAATGTTATTTTCAAAATGATAGAAACCAGTATGTCATAAGATGGTAAATATACAAAAACCATGAGAAAATTCTGTCACTCTAAAAATAATGACAGGGATAGATTATTAAGTTTAGTCAATTGAGAAAGAAGAGAACCAAAACATAGGAATGCCAAAATATATGTTAGTCAAGACATTAGGTAAGTTTTATCTTTAGCATAATATAAACAGTTCCTTCCCCCTGGCACTTAGACCCAAGAAAACTGCATTCAAATGGGCATTAACTATAGAAAAGGATACTAAGAGGGAATAAACTCAATGGCAATTAACAACAAGTCTGCTTCATGATCATGTTGTTGTTGTTAGGTGCCGTTGAGTCAGTTCCAACTTATAGCGACCCCATGCACAACAGAACGCAACACTGCCTGGTCTTGCGCCATTCTCATAATCGTTGCTATGTTTAAGCCCATTGTTGTAGCCACTATGTCAATCCATCTTGTTGAGGGTCTTCATCTTTTTTGCTGACCCTCTACTTTACCAAGCATAATGTCCTTCTCCAGGGACTGGTTCCTCCTGATAACATGTCCCAAGTATGTGAGATGAAGTATATATCAAGAATATATTACAAAAGGCACAAATATATTACCTTCTATAATTTTACTGCTATAAAAAATAAGTGGGGCAAGTTACATACAAGTTGCAGAACACAAATTAATATAAAACAATGTCAGTGAAACATAAAGAACTGAGATGGTCAATCAGTAACAGAAAATATTGCATAGTTTATCCTCTGGACTTGGGAGTCAGAATGCCTGAGTTCAGTAATCTGGTGTTGCATTTACTATGGTTGCGGGCAGTCTACTTAAACTCTCTGATCCTACTTGTTATCTTCTATGACATAGGAATAATATTGTCTACTTCATAGTGTAGTTGGGAGAAGGAAATGATTTGCTGTTGTTGTTAGTTGCCATTGAGTCGATTCCAACTCATGGCGACCCCATATGTGAAGAGTAGAACTGCTCCATAGGGTTTTCAAGGCTGTGACCTTTTGGAAGGAGATTGCTCAGCCTGTCTTCTGAGGTGCCTCCGAATGGGATTGAACTGCCAACCTTTCAGCTAGTAGTTGAGTGCTTAACCCTTTGTGCCCCCCAGGGACTCCAAGTAAATGATACAACATAAAATTAAAATTAATAGCTATCTGTTTTAAACAAAGAAATACACATATAAAAGTCTTGGAGGAATATGAGATATTTATTTAGAATAATGTCTGACACATAATAAAGATCAATAAATACCTATGATTATAATCATTACTGAATTTCCCATTAATTGTTATTAAACAGGCCCTCCTTCTGATAGAGAAATGCATTAGAAATTGAATCAGACTCCTATCTATAGTACACTACCATATATATACATATATATATAATATTGGTATGTTGGAGCCCTGGTGGTGCAGTGGTTAAGAGCTACGGCTGCTAACCAACAAGGTCCACAGTTCAAATCCACAAGCTGCTCCGTGGAAACCCTATGGGGCAGTTCTACCCTGTCCTACAGGGTCCCTATGAATTGGAATCAACTCGATGGCAACGGTTTTGGTTTGGTTTGGTTTTATATAGTGTGTGTATGTATAATTTTATTCTTGACTTAGTGACTACTTAAAACATTTTGCATCATTAAACACTAAAACTGTTCTTCGGACAGTTATTGATGACAACTTCACATTCAATATGATACCCACAAGTTCAATGAAAAGTCTTAGTGTTTGATGACACTTTTGTCCAATTCAGTGAAATTTGCATGTCAAGTTTTGTATTTTTCATCTTAAAAATTTCACTTAATTTTCATATCAATAATTTCTGTGCTCATTACATTACTTTTCTCTTTATATCCTTGAGCATATTTACAATAGCTATTTATAATAGCTGTCAGCTATTTCCATCAGGTTTGTAATTTCTGAATTTGCTTCTATTGACTGGCTTTTTTCTTTGTTCTGGGTCATATTTTCCTGCTTCTCTTTATGATTAGTTATTTTTGATGGGATCCCAGACACTGTGAATATAACACACTGTTACTTGCTTGATTGCGTAGTATTAATTTAAAGATTGTTAGATTTGTTATGGTAGTCAGGTTACTTGCTTAGTTGGCTTAATCCCCTTGAGCTTCATTTGGGTAGGTCTATAATAGTTTTTAGTTTAGGGGTAGTTTAACTCCGTTGCTAAGGTATGATTGTTGGGGATCTCTACTAAATAAATGATCCTTACAGTCAATGAAGTCTCTCCACTCTGGTTGACAGTACTTTGAATGATTCCCAGACCTGAATTAGCTCTGAGAAGTTGGCTTAAGGCTTCCCAGTAAATGATTTTTTTTTCTCCCCAGAATGCATTCTTTGTGTAGCCTCATAGTTTCACCTTCTGCATGTGCAGCTTGGTATTCAGGCAAAGACAAGTGAATCCCTACCAAAATTTCTGTTGTTCTTTCTCTTCATAGTTCCCTCCTCTCTGATACTCTGACTCAAATCCTTGTCACTTTGGCCTCCCTAACTCCAAATCTGCCTCCTTATTCCGTGAGACTGCTGAACTCTGTTTGCCTTCTTCCTTCATATACTTCTGTCTAGAAAATTATCTCCAGGTAGAAATCTGAGACCATTTATCAGGTTGATGAAGTTTCCCTGTATTTCTAGCTTACTAAAAAAAAATTTTTTTAAATAAGGAATAGATGGCGGATTTTTGCCAAGTCTTTTTTCTGTATCTTTTAAGATAATCATTTATTTTTTTGCTTTGTTTTGTTGTTCTTGTTTGTTAATATAGTAAATCTTCTTGATTGATTTTTCAGTGTTAAACCAACCTCGCATTCTAGGATAAACCCCATTTGGTCATGATTTATTATCCTTTTTTTATATTGTTGAATACAATTTGCTAACATTTTGTTCAAACTTTTTACATCTATGTTTGTGAGGGGTATTGGTTTGTATTTTCTTTAATGTCTTTATCTGTTTTGGTATTAGGGTATTACTGACCTCATAGAATGAGTTAGAAAGCAGTCTCTCCAATTTTCTGGAAGAGTCTGTGTTTAATTAGTATTATTGTTGTCTTAAATAGGAGTGCTGGTGGCAGAGTGGTTAAGAACATGGCTGCAAACCAAAAGGTCAGCGGTTCGAATACACCAGTCACTCCTTGGAAACCCTATGGGGCAATTCTACTCTGCCCTACAGGGTCTCTGAGTCAGAATCAGCTCGACAGCAATGGTTTTTTTGTTTTTTTTTTTGTCTTCAATAACTGATAGAATTAATCAGTGAAGCCATCTAGGCATGAGGTTTTCTTTGCAAGATATAAACTTTTGCTGCATTTTTTTTCTGCAGTAATTTAAAAGTGTCTTTCCATTATCTCGTTGCTTGTTTGTGATGAGAAAAATGAAATTATTTTTATTATTGCTTCCTTGTATGCATTCAGTGAGTGTATGTCTACTTGCTCCTTTAAGATTTTTGTCTTTATTATTGCTTCACAGAAATTTGATTATACTATTGCTTTGGGTGCTCCACTTTGTATTTATCTTGACTGGGTTCATTGATGTTCTAGGATCTTTGATTTAAAAGTGTCATCAAATTTGGCAAACTTTCAGCCAATATTTCCTCTAATATATCTTCCGCCCCAATCTTTCTTTTGACACAACCTTGCTTGCTGAAAGTGAAGAAGACTTGAAGCACTTACTGATGAAGATCAAAGACCACAGCCTTCAGTATGGATTACACCTCAACATAAAGAAAACAAAAATCCTCACAACTGGACCAATAAGCAACATCATGATAGAGAAAAGACTGAAGTTGTCAAGGATTTCATTTTACTTGGATCCACAATCAACACCCATGGAAGCAGTTGTCAAGAAATCAAAAGACACATTGCATTAGGCATATTGGCTGCAAAAGACCTCGTTAAAGCGTTGAAAAGCAAAGATGTCACCTTAGGACTGAGGTGCGTCTCATCCAAGCCATGGTGTTTTCAGTCACCTCATATGCATGCGAAAGCTGGACAATGAATAAGGAAGACTGAAGAAGAACTGATTCCTTTGAATTGTGGTGTTGGTGAAGAATACTGAATATATTATGGACTGCCAAAACAATGAACAAATCTGTTTTGGAAGAAGTACAGCCAGAATGCTCCTTAGAAGCAAGGATCGTGGGACTTCATCTCATTTAATTTGGACATGTTATCAGGAGGGACTAGTCCCTGGAGAAGGATATCAGGCTTGGTAGAGGGTCAGCGAAAAAGAGGAAGACCCTCAATGAAATGGATTGACACAGTGGCTGCAACAATGGGCTCAAGAATAGCAACAACTGTGAGGATGGTGCAGGCTGGGGCAGTGTTTTGTTCTGTTGTGCACAGGGTTGCTATGAGTTGGAACCGACTTGATGGCACCTAACAACAACAACAACCTTTCCTTTAATTCCGTTACTCCAATTATGAGCTAACCTAACTTTTTTCTACACATTTCTGAGCATCTGTTAATTGTTTCAGCTTTTTTTTTCCCCTTGTACTTACATTTGGATAGATTTTAGTTCCCTTTCTTTAAGTTTCCTAAGCTTTTCTTCTATAGTTTCTAATCTACTGATAAGACAATCCTATAATTTTTTCATTTCAGGTATTCTATTTTTCAAATTTAGGATTTTCACTTGTACTTTTCAAATAGTTCTCATTTCTATGTTGACATTTTCTATTCTTTAATATTCATTTTTTCCCTTTTAAATCTCTTAACATATTTATAATAGGAGTTTTAAGATTGTTGTCTGCTAATTTTATCATTTCTACCTCTATTCCTGTTGATTTAATTCTTTTTTTCTCCTGGTCTGGGTTATACTTTCTTGCTTCTTCACATGTCTAGTATTTTCTGATTGGATGCTGGACATTAATGGTAGTATATTGTTGAGTTTCTGGATAATATTGTTCCAAGAGGCATTTAATTAACTTATGAATCAACAAGATTCTTTCAAGACTAGTTATTAAGTTTTATTAAATGGGTCTACCATAGCCTTTATCCTACGACTATAAATAAAGAGATACACAGAAAAACATGAAATGGGTAGTATGATTTTCAGTAAGTCCTATTTTTATTTATACATTTTCTGTATATTCTATATCATATATAATAAATGTATATTACTTTTTTAATTGGACATTTTAAACAAATTAAGCCTTTCATTTATAACAGCCATGCAACAGACATATAAACATAAAGCTTATTTTATTTCCTTATTTGTACATTCACCTCTCCCATTCCACCTTAGCTTTGAGTCCTTGTTCTTTCTTACTACAATAATTTCATTGTTGCCACTTTCCATGTAATATTTCCCAGATTTTCAAGAATGCACCTGTTCAAGTCTCTCTCAAGTTCTAATTTCATATTTCCATCTGCCTACATTTAGATCACTTTAATGTTTCCTGAAATACAATATATTCAAACTTAACTAATTTCTGACCACAAAGAAGCACACCTTTCCATTTACCTAATTCCTCCTAATTTTACAATCTTTATTTATCCACAAATTCTTCCTCCTTCACATTCAATCTTTCCTTGAGTCTTTTGGATAATATCTCTTATTGTCCAATAGTAATTCTCTCTGCTGCTGCTTGTAGGAAATTGACTGCAGCAAGAGTCCCAATTAAATGCCCTGCAGCATTCATGTTCTTTGCCTTGTAACTTTGTATATCCTCTTATTGTGACTCCATCTCTTATTAGCATTCCTGAATCTCTGAGCCTTAGATGTAATAGACACCTTCAAATGACCAAATCAATATTCATTCTAATACTCCTTCAGGGTGAAAAAGCTGAAAAACAACAACAAAATCCCTATATTTCCTATACTTGCTTGTTAGTAGGATTCTGAATTTGTTGATTTAAGTAAATGAATTCATTTGCAAAAAACTTTTTAGTTGCAACTGAGTCACACAGCGAGAGAGGCTGAAGACAGGGTATATATTTTGCTGTGGTACATTGTGGCAGGCCTTTTTTTTTCCTAGAGGCTGTAACTGTAATAGCAGTTTCTTGATTCAGCAGGCAGTTCCTCTACCTGGTCAGCTGAGGGGTCCAGCTCAAACTCTATATATGATTCTTCAAGACTAATCATAGGCAATTACAAAGGCTTTACCTGGTAGATCTCATGGGTAGAGGCTGCCCTCCCCACTCCACATTTGGTGCACAGCCAGTGCACTACAGTTTTCTGGAGGGAATTCCAGTCAAGGACTCAGCTCACTATGCCTAGGGCCAGCCATGCTCATGTAGATATCTACATTCCAAGTCTAAGTGTCTTCATTTGGAGGCCTCCTTATGGGGGAGGAGGGGACTCATTCAGGAGCCTCCACTGAGACCTCCTTACTGGAAGATCTTGACTAAGACTCTTTTCTCAACTCTGACTCAGTACTTCTCTAATCCTGTAAGAGCAGCAATCCCTTGGGGGGCCAAATTTTACTATGTGGCTACAGGTACCATTCATAGACATACAGCTTGAGGTCTTTTTCCTCAGCCCTCCCAACAATTCCGTACCCCTTGCCGTAGAGTCAATTGCAACTCACAGTGACCCTGTAGGACATAATAGAACTGCCCCATAGGGTTTCCAAGGCTGTAAATCTTTTACAGAAGCAGACTGCCACATATTTCTCTCCTTAATCTCTTTCTGCTTAAATTGGCTAGAATAGTTTCTGTTGTCTCCTATTAAGAATGCTGACTAATAGTTTCTTTGTCCTTAAATAACAATATGAACATTTTGAAGGGTTGTTAATAAGATTGAATGGGACATTTACCACATATTAACTGCCAAAAACTAGTGGTAGTTGTAGGTGTTGTTGTTATTGCTATTATTACAATAATTATTATTTTAAAGTCATACAAGAATCAGAAAAATTCAGTTGCAATTATGGCTTAAACATATGCTCTTTCTGCAATCTTGATCAAGATGCTTAATTAAACACTCTAAGGTTTGGTTTTATCTACAAACTAGGTAAAAAAGTATACCTATGTTTTAGAGCTATTGTAAAAATTTTACATGGAAATATGTAAATGAAAATTTATATTTTTCTATTATTCTCCAAACAAATAATCTAATATAATCAACCTTACTTCTCACAGTTTCCTGTTTAAATGCCAAGAACTCACCTTGTTTCGTCAGAGTTCCAGACACGCATATTCTCAAATAACACTGCAATGCCTCCACAGTCTGTATCCTCTGCATATTCAATTCAAATCCACTTTTCAAGTTGTTCCTTTTTCATGAACTTTTTCAGGGAATTCCAGCCTAACCTGTTCACCTCCATTAATGTCGGAACTCTTATAACCAGCACTATGAAATTTAGGGCTTTCATTTTTTTTCAATTAGTTAATATCCCTTATTTCTCTCTCCAAACTTATTTTTAGCTCCTCGAGAAGACTGACAATGAATTCTTGTCTCTCGCTCTCTCTCTTTTTTTTTTCTGTATTAAACGGAGTTCTTAGACTTTAGCATTTAGTAATCACTTAAAAAATTACTGATTGACTATATGATATACTATGTCATACACTAAAATCAATTATACTATAAAATATTTTTAGGATACATCATTAAAAGAAGAAAACTTAGATGTAAGTCCTCTGTTAAACCATGACTTGTCTATCAACTTGTCTTACTGTGGTGGCTTGTGTGTTGCTATGATGCAAGAAGCTATGGCACTGGTATTTAAAAAACCAGCAGGATCAGTCATGGTGGACAGGTTTCAGTGGAGCTTCCAGACTAAGACAGACTAGGAAGAAAGGCCTAGAGAACTACTTCTGAAAATCAGCCAATGAAAACCCTATGGCTCACAACAGAGTAGTTGAATATAGTGCTGGAAGATGAGCTCTCTAGGTTGCAAGAGCTCAAAAAATACAGTGGCCACAATAATGGACTCAAGCATACCAACAATTGTGAAGATGGTGCAGGATTGGGCAGTATTTCATTTGTGGTACACTGGGTTGCCATGAGTCAGAGCCAACATGACAGCAACTACTAAAAATAACACTTTTTAAAAGCTATTAAAAATCATATATATGTATTTTTTTCTTATTTAAATTTTTTCTTTTCCAAAACATTTCTATCTGTATGTGATTTCCTTTCATAGCACTTTTAATCCTACCATAATGATGGTCAGAATATGAATAACCTGCCAAAGTGAACACATATAATAAACCAGTTTCGACATTTAAATATGGGCATGACTTAAGTTTCCTAGACACATTTTGTCAGCAGTGATATATAAAGTCTACACACAGATAAATAGGGCTTAAAGTACTAGTTTTCAACCTTGACTACACACTGGAATCACCTGGAGATCTTTAAAAATGCCAGTGCCTATGGTTCTAACCCGAGAGACCACATATAATTACACCGGCATATGGCCTGGCAATGTGATACTTCAAGTTAGCCAAATGATTCTCATGCGCAGCAAAGGATGAGAACCAGCAGACTACAGGCTATTCTCCATTTAGCATCCTCTCCAGTTCACTTTTCTCTCACTGCTTTGCTTTAGGAACATGCTGCCTGGCTGGTGAGGTTTAAGACAATTCATCTAAGCACTCCTCTGCTGTCACCAATGGCACTTTTGGCATATGCATACAAGTAAGAACAATGAGATGGTTTATTTCTAAAACTAGTTCCTGAAAGTACGTTTTTGTAATTTCAGTAGGCAGTAACAGTATCCACGTACAACAGTGATAAAGTAATAACTAAAAGATCAGCCTAGCAAGAACAGAGGGAAGGAGAAGGAAAAGAGAAGAAAAACCTTTGGCTATATTAACTATAAATGATAGCTACAGTTTCAAATTATAAGCACCTGAATGATGGTTTCCAGATCATCAGTGAAGCTGTTTACTTCTGATAGGAGGAGAGATACAATAGATCTTCTCAGAAAGCTGCAACTTCCCAGTGTTATCAGACTCTGAGAAATATAATGCTGCACCTGAAACTAAAGATAAAAATGAGTAGGTTTCCACTTTCTGTCAAGTCAGGTCAAAATGTTTTTAGTGAGCATTTTCTAAGACTTTACCAATGAGCTAAATGCTGTGGGGAATACAAAAGGTATTAAACATAATTTTGGGTCAGTCTCAAGAAAAATTATGAAATAGACAAATTATAATAATTTGGTGATATTGTTTTCCATATAAACCAAAAAACCCAAACCCGTTGCCTTCGAGTCGATAGTGACTCATAGCGATCTTATATAACAATTAATATTTTGAAATGTATGACAGGGTGCTAAAATAGAAGTTTCAGCTGAGGTATCAAGAGATAACACGCAGGTGATAGATTACCTAAAGGATAAACAAAGGAGATGATAAAACCAGACTCTTAAACCCTTACCCACATTAGGTATATATATATATAAGGAATGTATATGAGAATATAAAATTTAAAATATAAATAAAAAATATAAAATAAAAAATATAAAAGGGTTAGAGGAAGAAATCTGAAGATGTCCTTTGGGACAGCTGTTGCTGTACTGAGAGTCCCATCCTCACACTGGAGGTGGACAGGTGGGAGGGACTTTCTTATTTGACACAAGTTAAAAGAGGAATTTTAAGGTACCACTTAACCTGTGGATTAAGGACACAGAGAACTAGGGTTTAAATTATCCAGGAGAAATTGAAAAGGCAAGAGTCTGAATAAAGTGGCCTGTATAAAAGCGTCCAGGCTGTAGCCACCCTGGGACTGGGCTATCTCCCAGAATCTGGCAGTGCAAAACTCAAAGGCCACATATCCTAATAGGGAGAGAGCAACAGAATGGGGTCTATCAGGTCTAACTATTTGGACGGGTAAACATATCAAGCAGAGAGCATCTAGAAATATTACTAGCTTCCTCAGAGGGAATAAGAGACTAGCCCGAACAGAGGCACATACACCCTCAATGTAATCATAGGTGAGACATTCCCAGGTATGGGAAGGGGGTGGGGAATCTCTGAAGAAATCAGAAAAATACCCATGAAAGAAGGTTATGCTTTAACTCTCAGTATCCTATCAGGGTTTGCTGGACTCGATTTTAGTTTTTGAGTTTCTTTAAGTCATTCTAACTATTTGTGAGGAGTGGTATTTAACTATTTTTATTCTTTCTCTTGTTCCAAAGAACAAAGAGAAAATTTACTTAAAAATAAATAAATAAATAAAACTCTAGCAATTCACATATGGATCCACCAGACTCTTATAAATCTAGATACATTACAGCAAAAGTCAGCAAACTTTCTCTGTAAACAGTTAATAAATATTTTCCTTTTTGAGGGCCATAAGGTCTCTGTCAAAACTACTCAATTCTGTTGTAGCGCAGAAGCAGCCACAAACAAAATTATATGCATGAGCATGGCTATATTCAAATAAAACTTTATTTACAAAAACAGGGGGTGGGCCAGATTTGGCTCTCAGGCCTCTGACCCCTGAGGACAGGGTAGAACTTCCCCAAAGGGTTTCCAAGGAGTGACTGTTGGGTTTGAATTGCCAGGCTTTTGGTTAGCAGCCATATCACTTAAACACTGTGCCACCAGGGCTCCATAGGATCTTAATCTCTTATTTTTCCCTTTTCTATTTCATCATCTTGGGAATTCTTTAATCATTCAGCAATTATTCTTAACTATGCTAAAAAAAGTCTATAATAATTAGAAAATGAAAGATTGATGGAATCTTGTAGAAGGATGAGGAAATAGTGAAATAAATTGTCACTACTGCCTTTTCCTTCAATTTTCTTACACCACTATCCGAAAACATTACATTATCTTTCAAGAAGGTGTTAAATAGGGCAGAAAAGTTCATCTTTGTAGTTTGTTTTTAGTTTCCTTTGATCACAGGTGAGATTTCAGAATTTTTCATTTTATGTCCATAATGACAAAGAAAAGAATATTCACAGAAGATTTTTCACTTATCAGATTAATGCAAGGAGACAGCATCACTCTAGATTCTGATGATAATGATGAAGTTCATCTCATAATCAAAATCTCATAAAATGAGTCTTCATCCTGGATGTATTTCCTGAAACTCAACAACTGATGAGTGGACAATATATTTATAAACAAAAAAAAGGTAATATGGCGTTCTTATCCAGATGGTCATTCAATAACAGGGCTTCATCATATAATACTTTGAAACAATAATCTGGACCATCCTATTTTTCTAAAAGGACATGTGGTGGTAGTCTTTCATCTTTCATGCCGCTTTTACACTTGATAATGTTTTTAATGGATAGATGCTGAAGGCAGATGTGCATATAAAAGTGATTAGAAGTAAATAAATGATGTAGAAATTTAAAAATTGATCATTTTGAACTCTGTTTATAAATCTAAAAATAAAAATGTTTTATTATTATGGAGAAAATATCCTCTCATCAAGAAAATTATGAGCAAAGATATTATATTTTGATGATCAAATGCAAGAAGAACCAAAATGCATCTCTAATATAGGGATGTATTTGAAATGTAGAATCAGCATTTATAAGATAAGTACGTCCCATGTCACAGATGAGGATCAGTGAATTGCATTTGGAGGACATTGTCCATTTCAGATATATATACCTTCAAAACTAGGAAAATGTGGAATAAAAACTTGATTTATTATGCTTCATTCTTATTAAAATCTTAAATAAAGTTGATATTCACTATCTTTTTATTCCTGTATCTGTAAGATATTCATAAAATGACTTAAAATGTTAAAAAAAATTAGAAAGAATGCATTAGACCCAGATGGCTTTGACTATTTTTCCTAGTATACTGAGTGTTAAACCCCTTTCAAACCCAGAGAATGAAGATGGTAAGTCAATACCACAGACCACGTATGTGAGAACATTTCTGCTCCCCGTATTTCTTTTCTCTCTCCCATGCTCCATGCCCTGAGAGGACAAAAACCCTGGTTAGCAAGCTGGGGAAGGAGGAAAAGAACAAGATGGAGGAAAAATGGGTGGAATATATCCCCCATCTCAATTGTAGGCTTCCTTTCTGTACTAGGCTAGAGCTAAGGAAAGGGGAAAAAACTTCAACTTTAAATTAAATAAAAAGTTATGATTATTACCTAGGACTGGACATTTTTAATTACTAGAGTGAGGCTGTTTGTATTACCTAAGAGTGATGAAAACAGATGTGGGACTCTGAATTTTTATCCAGGGGTAGAAAAATTACTCATCATTAAATAAACTTAAAAAGACAGTGAAGACAATAAACGATATCCCATAGTTACTAGGAGAAAGGTCAGTTGATTAATCACATTAAGGGGTGAATAACTCATAGCTGAGATTTCATTAAATCTATACTTTAATATAGACAAATAAAAATAAATGTTGCCATCGAGTCCATTCTGACTCATGGAGACCCCATGTGTGTCAGAGTAGAACTGTGCTCCATAGAGTTTTCACTGGCTGATTTTTCAGAAGAAGATCACCATGCCTTTCTTCTGAGGCACCTCTGAGTGGACTCAAACCACCAACCTTTTGGTTAGCAGCCAAGCAAGTTAACTTTAATATAACTGGGAGAAACAAGGCTTCACAGAATATCTCAAAACAAAGAAACAGTCATCTACTTTGTCTTTGCTCTATATGAGCTTCAAATCATATCAAGAAGATACTGCTTTTACATATGAAATGTTTAAATAACAATACTAAATAAATTCCATAGTAAACTAGGGAATATCACCTCCGCATCCTTTAGGATGAACACTTACATGTAGATATTTCTCAAACTGATATTCTAATAATACAATTAATTTTTAAACATTAATCAATGAAAATGAGAAAGTGAATGGATTACAGACTTCAAAACAAATCTCCATTATATATCTGGACATGCATAAATCACTCAATAAAAGTCTCACAAATCGACTTATCAACTTAAAGCTATAACCAAAAATCCGTTGCCACTAAGTCACTTCCAACTCATACTGACCTTATAGGACAGAATAAAACTGCCCCATAGGGTTTCCAAGGAGCAGTTGGTGCATTCAAACGGCCGACCTTTTGGTTAGCAGCCAAGCTCTAACCATTGAGCGACCAGGGCTCCATTTAATGCTATACACCATGCTATTACAATAGGAAATCATAGTTACTTATTTATCATTGCTATTTCTTAACAACGAAATTGGCTAAGATACATACTCTTCATAACACTCCAGTACCACTTATTATATTTCAGATTTTTACAACATTTTTATGTTTGTATCTGAAAGAATGTTTAATCTTGTATCTAAACTCCAAAAAGTCTTCTTGTGAGTATTTCACTGATGCTTTAATTGTTTACTTATCTCCTTTCTCAATATTTAATTCTTTAGGGGATATTTTAAAGTGAAGAAAAAGTTTACAGTAAAATAAGAGATTTAGACAGTGGACATAGAATGATTAAGGTTGTGATGTGGTTAAGTTTGCATGCTCTGGGCATCAGCACTGTCTGAGTTCAAATCTCAGCTCTAATGCTTATTAGCTTGTACTAGAAACTTACTTAACCTTTTATGCATCAGCTTCACCTGCAAGATAGTGACTGTAATAACAGTCACTTTATATAATTTTTGTACATATTAGACAGTAAAAATGCTTAACAGGGTGCCAGGTACCTAGGTAGTGCTCAGTAAGTGCTAACTGTTATTATAATTTTGGGTTATAATACATATAAATTAACTGACTGGAAAAATTAAATATAGAAATAAAGTATTTTTTTAGAGCTAAAAACAATCCTATTAGAGAACACTGCTGTGATCATTAAGGTTGTGTGTCTACTTGGCTGGGCCATGATTCTCAGTGGCAGTTATGATGCAGTTTGGCAGTCATATAATAATGTGATCACTTCCATGATGAGATTTGATACAATGTGATCACCTCCATGATGGGATCTGCTGTGAGTAGCCAATCAGTGGAAAGGGAGTTTCCTTTGGAGTGTGGCCTGCATCGAACGTAAGTGGACTCCCTCGCAAGGCTTTCGGGCTTTTGCTCGCTCTGGATCTTGCAGCTGGCTCCTGTTTGTCTGACCTCTGGTTCTTGGGACTTGAGCTAGCAGCTAACCTGTGGTCTTACCTGCCGATCTTGTGATTCATTGATCTTCGCAGCCTGTAAGCAATAGCCCTGATCGTGGGTTCGCCAGCCCTTGCAGTTACGTGAATCAGGAGGAGCCTCCAGCCTGACCTGCACATTTGAGATGTTCCAGCCTCTACAACCGTGTGAGCCAGTTCCTTGATGTAAATCTCTTACTAAAGATATTTATATGCTTTACTGTCTTGGCTTCTCTAGAGAACCCAGCCTAAGACAACTGCTAAGACAATTTCACCACAAAGAGCTTTTCCATGTTATGTTGTTGTTAGGTGTCATTGAGTCAGTTCTGATTCAGAGAAACACTATGTATAACAGAATGAAACACTGTCCAGTCCTGCACCATCCTCACAATTGTTGTTATGCTTGAGCCCATTGTTGTAGCCACCATGTCAATCCATCTCCTTGAGGGTCTTCCTCTTTTTCACTGACTACTTTACCAAGCATAATGTCCATCTCCAGGGACTGATTCCTCCTGATAACATGTCCAAAGTATATGAGACATAGTCTCGCCATCCTTGCTTCTAAGGAGCATTCTGGCTGTGTTTCTTCCAAGACAGATTGGTTCATTCTTTCAGCAGTCCATGGTATATTCAATATTCTTCACCAACACCATAATTCAAAGGGAGCAATTCTTCTTTGGTTTTCCTTATTCATTTGTCCAGCTTTCACATACATATGAGGCGACTGAAAAGACCATGGCTTGCGTCAGGTACACCTTAGTCTTCAAGGTGGCATCTTTGCTTTTCAACACATTAAAGAGGTCTTTTGCAGCAGATCTGCCCAATGCAATGCATCATTTGATTTCTTATACTGCTGCTTCCATGGGTGTTGATTGTGGATCCAAGAAAATGAAACCCTTGACAACTTCAATCTTTTCTCCATTTATCATGATGTTGCTTACTGGGCCAGTTGTGAGGATTTTGGTTTTCTTTATGTTAAGGTGTGATCCATACTGAAGGCTGTGATCTTTGATCTTCATCAGTAAGTGCTTCAAGTCCTCTTCACTTTCAGCAAGGAAAGTTGTGTCATCTGCATAAGGCAGGTTGTTAATGAGTGTTCCACCAATCTTGAACCCCGTTCTTCTTCACATCGTGCAGCTTCTCGGATTATTTGCTCAGCATATAGATTGAACAAGTACGGTGAAAGGATACAACCTTGACGCACACCTTTCCTGATTTTCAACCTGTTCTGTTCGAACGACTGCCTCTTGATCTATGTACAGGTTCCTCATGCTCACAATTAAGTGTTCTGGGATTCTCCTTCTTTGCAATGGTATCCATAATTTATGATTCACACAGTTGAATGCCTTTGTATAGTCAATAAAAGACAGGTAAACATCCTTCTGGTTTTGCCAACCTCTGTCTGACATCAGCAATGACATCCCTCATTCCACATCCTCTTCTGAATCTGGCTTGAATTTCTGGCAGTTCCCTGTCGATGTACTGCTGCAACCGCTTTTGAATGATCTTCAGCAAAATTTTACTTGCGTGGGATATTAATGATACTGTTCAATAATTTCCGCATTCGGTTGGATTACCTTTCTTTGGAATGGGCGTAAATATGGATCTCTTCCAGTTGGTTGGCCAGGTAGCTGTCTTTCAAATTTCTTGGCATGACTAAAGCTCATACAGAACAAAGACTAAGTACATCACCATTAATGTGGTTAAAAATTTCATGAACATTAGTATAAAAATAGTCTCTATTCTTGAGAAACCAGATGTAAATCTATCCACCTATGGTCACCTGATCTTCAACAAAGGCCTAAAGTCCATCAGATGGGGAAAAGACAGTCTTTTTAACAAACGGTGCTGGCAGAACTGGATGTCCATCTGCAAAAAAATGAAACAGGACCCATACCTCACACCATATACAAAAACTAATTCAAAATGGATCAAAGACCTAAATATAAAGCCAAAAACTATAAAGTTCATAGAAGAAAAAACAGGATCAGTGCTAGAGGCCCTAATACATGGCATTAACAGGATACAAACCATAACCAACAACACACAAACTCCAGAAGATAAGCTACATGGCTGGGATCTTCAAAAGATCAAACACCTATGCTCTTCAAAAGACATCACCAGAAGAGTAAAAAGAGAACCTACAGACTGGGAAAAAATTTTTGGACAGTACAAGTCAGACAAAGGTCTAATCTCTATAATCAAGAAAATCCAACACCTCTACAACAAAAAGACAAATAATCCAATTAAAAAATGGGCAAAGGAAATGAATAGACACTTCACCAAAGAAAACATTCAAGTGGCCAACAGACACATGAGGAAATGCTCACAATCACTAGCCATTAGAGAAATGCAAATTAAAACCATAACGAGATACCATCTCACCCTGGCATTACTGGCACGAATCAAAAACACCGGAAATAACAGAAGTTGGAGAGGCTGTGGGGAGATCGGAACTCTTATGCACTGCTGGTGGGAGTGCATAATGATAAACCATTTTGGAAAATGATATGGCACTTCCTTAGAAAGCTAGAAATAGAAATACCACATGATCCAGCAATCTCACTCCTAGGAATATATCCTAGAGAAATAAGAGCCGTCACACGAATAGACATATGCACACCCATGTTCACTGCAGCATTGTTCACAACAGCAAAAAGATGGAAACAACCTAGATGGCCATCAACAGATGAATGGATAAACAAACTATGGTACATACACACAATGGAGTATCATGCAACAATAAAGAACAATGACGAATCTGTGAAGCATCCCATAGCATGAATGAAACTGGAGAACATTATGCTGAGTGAAATAAGTGAATCACGAAAGGACAAATATTGTATGAGACCTCTAATGTAAAAACTCATGAAAAAGTTTATACACAAAAAGTTAACCATCTTGTTGGTTACAAGGGATGGGAAGGGTGGGGGGGAAATACTAAATAGACTATAGAGAAGTGGTAACATTGGTGAAGGGTAAGACAGTATACAATACTGGGGAAGACAGCACAACTTGGACAAGGAAAGGTCATGGAAGCTCCATAGTCACTTCCAGACCCCCTGAGGGACTGAATTGCTGGGTGGAGGGCTGTGGGGACCATGGTCTCGGGGAACATCTAGCTCAATTGGCATAACAGTTTAAAAAAGACAGTGTTCTACATTCTACTCTAGTGAGTAGTGTCTGGGGTCTTAAAGGCCTATGAGCAGCCATCTAAGATACTCCACTGGTCTCACACCTTCAGGAGCAAGGGAGAATGAAGAGAACAGGATACAAGGAAAAGATTAGTCCAAAGGACTAATGGACCACAGCTACCAAGGTCTCCACCAGACTGAGTCCAGTACAGCTAGATGGTACCTGGCTACCACCCCTGACTGCTCTGACTGGGATCACAACAGAGGGCCCTGGACAGAGCTGGAGAAGGATGTAGAACAAAATTCTAACACACACACAAAAAGACCAGATTTACAGGCCTGACAGACACTGAAGAAACCCCAAGAGTATGGCCCCTGGACACCTTTTTAGCTCAGTGGTGAAGTCACTCCTGAGGTTCACAGTTCAGCCGGGGAACGGACAGCCCCATAAAACAAATCGGGACTAATGAGGCACAGCAATCCAGGGACAAGGACTAGAATGCAGGAGGGGACAGGAAGGCTGGTGATAGGGAGTCCAAAGTTGAGAAATGACAGCATTGACATATCATGGGGTTGTTAACCATTGTCTAGGGCAATGTGTGTACTAACTGTTTAATGAGAAACTATTTTGTTCTGTAAGCCTTCATCTAAAGTAAAAAAAAAAAAAATTATTTGAGATCAAATTCACAACAGCAACTCAAAAAGATGGGAAGCCTAGGGGACAGTAAGTTGAAGACAATGGTGATGGAATAATTTGGAAAAGGATAGTGAGAATAGCAGCATGACTGGAAGAACGTAATCAATGTCACTGAATTGTACATATAGAAATTTTTGAAATGGTGTATCTTCGGCTATGTATATTTTCACCGAAAAAAAAAAAAAAAAGTCCTCTAAGGTTGAGAAGGGAGAGTGTTGACATGTCGTGGGGTTGTTTACCAATGTCATAAAACAATATGTGTCCTGAGAAAATATTTGATCTGTAAGCCTTCACCTAAAGTACAATAAAAAAATTTTTTTTTTTAAAGTCTCTATTCTTCCTTACATTTTAATTGGCACTTGCTCTTTTATAAATAACGCAGAACATTTTAGAATGTTTGACCCTGGAAGCTAGGAATGACAACAGTATTATAGGTGAGCCGCCTGTGGTGGAAACTGTGGAAGGCCTTTTGTTAGCCAACCATGCCAACCTTTTTTTACCATGTCTCCCTGTATTGCAAGGAACTGGAGAGCTAGAAATTATTTTTCCAATATTCCTCTGCTGTTAGGATTCTGGATATGATTTGAGCACTGCCAATCAGAAGTATTTATTTAAAGCCTTGATTTAGAAGTGAGTTATGGAAGAAAAGAAACGGGGCACAAGTCATGTATTTTGTGGGTGCAGATTGTGGCAGATGTGGCATGGTCCTGGCTCATCCCACAGTTGTGTCAGAGGATTCTGAATTATGAAGGTTCTTAATCATAGCAGAAGCAGCAGCTACCTTGATGGCCCTGTGGTTTAAGGAATCATTCCTATAATCTCAGCCTTCACAAAGGCTTTCTGATCCATACATTTACCTGGGAGATTCACAGAGCTTAGTGCCACATTAGCTTTTGTTTTTTGTTTGTGTGTATACTATTATTTATTTATTTTTTATTGTGCTTTAGGTGAAAGTTTACAGAGCGAACTATTTTCCCATTCTATAGTTTTTACATAAAGTGTTTCATGACCTTCATTTCATTCCCCATAATGTGTGAGCACTCTCCCTACTTCCACCCTGATTTCCCCATTTTCTTTTGTCCTGATTTTCTACCCCTTCCTGCCTTCCCATCTTTGCTTTTGGGTAGATAATAACGGCCTTTTGATCTCGTATAATTGATTGTTCTAAGGAGTTATGTTCCTTTTGGGTGTTACTGTTTATTTTATGTGCTTTTCTATTGTTTGGCTGGGAAGTGGCCTCAGGGAATGGCTTCATTTCCAGGTCAGAAGGGTGTCTTAGGGTCATATAGACTTGGGGATTCCTTCAGTCTCTGTCAGACTAGCAAGTCTGGTCTTTTTTGTGAATTTGATTTTTTGTTCTACAATTTTCTCCTACTTTGTGCAGGACCCTCTGTTATGGTCTCAGTCAGAGCAGTTGGTAGTGGTAGCCAGGCACCATCTAGTCCTTATGATCTTGGGGTCATGTAGGCTGTGGTTCATGTGGTCCATCAGTTCTTTGGACTAATTACTCCCTTGAGTCTTTGGTCTGCTTTACTCTCCCTTGTTTCGGGCGGGAAGAGATCAATAGTTGTATCTTAGATAGCCACTAGCAAGCTTTTAAGACCCCAGATGCTACTCACCAAAGTAGGATGCAGAACGTTCTCTTTATGTACTATGTTGTGCCAATTGACGTAGATGTCTCCGAGTCTATCGTCCTTTGTCTTCTAGCCTAGGAACTTCATCCTGTGAAGTGTTTGCTTAAGTCTAAGAAGTTACCCTAACTGTATCCCTTGTGTACTCTATATGAGCCACACCTATAGTCATGTATGTAGAAATATCCACCACCAAACCTCACATTAAAGCCTTAAGATATGCAGGGGTTGTCCACAGCAGATAGATTTAACTGCTCAGTACCCATTTGCACATTCTTCAAACATGTTTCCTGTGCTGAAAACGCTAGAATTATACTTCTAAAACTCTCTAGGACAGAATATTCTGGCTATATTAGACTTTCCTAATCAGATGCTCTGTGTGAGACATTTAGTCACTTGGGGAGAAAGCTAGGTTGCAGGGTACCTCTTTTGAATAACCCAGTTTGTGGCAGATGCAACAGGATTCTGGAACTGCAATGGTGGAAGAGTGTGAGTGATTGAATTAAATCCCCCAAAATGCGTATTGAACTGTTTCAAACTGTTTGAACTGTTTTAAACAGCATGGGTGGGCAAGGACACCACTTCCTTGATTTCCATTACATGGAATATCCAGCTAGGGGCCCAGCCTAATTCTTAAAGGCAAAGGTTCTGTTATATAGTAGGGCTTTTGCTCTAAAGATTATGCATAAACCTCCTGTGCGCATAAGCATGGAAATCTCCTCCTAAAGTGTACAATTAAGTGAAAATCTACAAATAGGTGTTTAGAAGGTTTGTTAAAAAAAAAAAAAAAGCCTAGCTGAAAACAACATGAGAAACTCAACAAGGTACATTTAGAAAGACAGTGATAGTAGACAAGTTCAATCATTTTTTAGAAGTCCAGCAAGAAGTAGTAGGCATTGTGGCAAGTAAGTACAGTACATGAAATAAGGATCTGAGAAGAGGCCATGTTTGAAAAATCATGATCTAGCTATAGAGAGAAGGCCTCAATTTTGACTAGGCATTATAAAATTGGGAAGACTAACAATGCAGGGGACCAGGCTGAGGGAAGTAAGACAGCAGTCCGGTTTCCATGCCTGCTGGATAGAGAGCAAGACACGAAACATGCTTATTGGGACTAGAATGTGGAGTCAGTCATTCTAGAAGCACTACTAATTTGAAATAGAATTATCCATGGCCTCTTGAAGCCTTTCCATGGGATAGGTGGGAGCCCAGAGCCTGAGGAAGAGATAAACAAACAAATAGGAGTCAACCGATCATTGGCAAATAGCTATAAGGGGCCAAGTCATACTGTTTGATGACACAAAAATATATCAGGGTGCATCATGGCATTTCAAAATCAACCAAGACTTAAAAAAAAAAACTCAAAAGGCACACAAACAATTTATTAGGTTTCAAGCAAGCAGAACAAACAGGCAGTCTCATGAAAATGATGGAGTAGAGTTAACAGATGACAAAGAAGGAAAAAACTATGTATTTTCCTACCACCTTCTCCATTCAGGGGAATAATCTTCACGCTGGAAATAATAAAAGAAAACATTATAAAGCAGAAATAGAGGCTTACATTCAATAAGGAGTATGTGAGGTTCTAGTTACTTGAAAGGAACTCAAGGTTTCAAGGATTTTATCCTTAAGTATACAAGGTTCTTTTAGATGTGATTGATGACGTGTTCATGGAAATCTTTGCAAAATACACAAAAAGCATTAAAATAGAAATGGGCAAGCAATGTAAGGATTTTAAAACCTATGGAAATAGATGTCTCAAACCACAGAACAATATATGAGTACTCTGGGCAAATTGTAGGACATTCTGCTATGGAGAAAATTTGTAAAAACTGAAGAGAACATATAAAGTCCATTAGGAAGGTGCATAACTTCAAAAACAATGTCAGGCCACACTAACCTTAATTCCTATCCTATTATGATAGGGTTATTATACTAAATCAAAAGACATAAAATATATTGATTTCAAGGCCTCAGAGCAAGCCTTTCTGATTTTTTTAGATACAGTCTATGTTCCTATTACTAATGGATGCTTACAGCCATTTCTTCTCATTTCGAGTTGTACCACATCAGCAAATCAAAGTCCTAAAAGCTTTACTCCATCCACATTAAGGTCGACCTTACTTTGAAGAGGCAGCTGTGTTCCCCAGTGTATTCTCAGTGCTCATCTAACCTGATGGGCTTATCTCCAACACTGTATCAGACAATGTTTTGCTGCTATCCATAACGTTTTCACCGGTCCATTTTTATTTTTTTAGAAGTAGATTGCCGGTCCTCCTTTCCAGTCTGTCTTAGGTTGCAAGCTCCACTGAAACCTGTCCACCATGTGTGACACTGCTGGTATTTGATATATTGATAGCTGTGAGTTTATTGCTGTCATTTTGTAGTGCTTATTTTTGGGCTGTTGATGTTTTCTTTGTTCCTCTTACTCTCCTGTGCTGAATTCTTTTTGTTTGTAGATTTTTTTTTCATTTCTTTCATTTTTGTAGATTTTGTGTTTACTGAGACTTTATGTTTTTCTTCTTTATTTTGATGAGCACGTTTGCTAACTTTCTTTGTGGTTATCTTGAAATTTACCCCCCTCTTCCTAAGTTTAAACAAGCCTTTTATTACTTGATATCGTTTTGACGTCCTCTCCATTTTAAAGTTCTATACCTGTACTGTGTATTCCCTCTTTTATTGTTCTGACATTGCTATCATTTATAGATTGACCTCTCTAGTTCCCTGTTGTAAATCTTTTAGTTTTCTTTCATTCTTGAGAGTTCATTATTAGGTTGGTGTCTGGCTGATGCTGTTCTAAGCTTAGATTCAGGTTGTTGTCTGAGTTGGTTCTCTAACCAAAGGACTCCTTTTAATAATTCTTGTAAGTTTGGTTTGGTTTTTACATATTCCCTTAATTTCTGTTTATCTGGAAATGTCCTAATTTCATTATCATATTTGAACGAGAGTTCTGCAGGATATATTATGCTCAGTTGGCAATTTTTTTCTTTCAAGGTTTTATATATGTCATCCCATTGCCTTCTTGCCTGCATGGCTTCTGCCAAATAATCAGAGCTTAGTCTTATTGTTTCCCTTCTGTATGTGACTTTTTGTTTTTCTTGAGCTGCTCTCAGGATTCTTTCTTTGTCTTTGGTTTTAGCAAATGTGATTATGATATGCCTTGGTGATTTTCTTTTTGGGTCTATGCTACATGGGGTTCATTGAGCTTCTTGGATGGTCAGCTTTGCATCTTTCATGATATTAGGGAAGTTTTCTGTCAGCAATTCTTCAATGATCCTCTCTGTGTTTTCCATTTTCTCTCCCCGTTCTGGAACTCCAATCACTTGCAAATTTTTGCTTTTGATTGTATCCCACATAATTCTCAGGGTTTCTTCATTTTTCTTCGTTCTTTTTCTAATTTTTCCTCAACCAAAGTGGTATGTAAGGATTTGTCTTCAATTTTGCTGAGCCTGTCTTCCATTGTTTCAAGGCTACTCCTCAGCCCTTCTCTGACACTGTCCATTTCTGAAATCTTGTTTTTATCTTTTGGATTTCTAATTGTTGGTTTTGTATGATTTCTAGTTGTGAATTTATTTTGACATTTTGTTCCTGTATTATTTTCCTGAATTCTTCCATTGTTTTGTCAGTATTTTCCATGAATTTGTCTAATTTTTCCTCATTTTTGTCTGCTTTTTACTTCAACTCTGGGATAGCTCTGAATATTAGAGATTTGAATTCCCTATCAGGTAGTTCTAGTGCCTTTTCTTCTACTGGAAAGTCATGTGGTGTTTTATTTTGGACGCCTACTGGAACCATTCTGTCCTTTTTTTAATATGTTTTGATATTGTCTGCTGTCTTCGGGATATTCAGTAGTTATTTTCTTCATTTATTGACTGTAGAATTGTTTGTTTCATCCTGCTTTTTTGTTTTACTTGATTATGTCTGAGGAAGCAGGCTGTGCGTTCTTTGTTGTTTGCTCGTCTGTGGGTGAGACACTTTTCACCTCCTTGTCCAATGTACAGGGCCAGTCACTCAGCTATGATGCAGCAGGGCAGGTCCATCTGTGGAGGAGGGGATGGGATGGGTTGCTTGTGGCATATACTGAGGCCAACAGGGAGGGCTGGGGGTCAGTAGAGGACAGGTTCTGATAGGTCGTGCCTGTGTTGTTCAGGGGTATAATGTTCAGCACATGGTGCAGACTGGCAGGAGGGAGGGAGGAGGTTGTGATGTGCAGCGCTAAGTTAGGTATGGAAAAAAAGAGAGAAAGGAGAGAGAAACAGAAGCCAAAAAAGAAAAAAAAGTGCTGAGGGAGCCTGCCATTGGAGCAGAGACACAAGAAACCAAGAAATGGAGAAAAACAAAAAGAAAAAGAGAAAAATATATATAAATAAAAATTTGAAAAAAGAAATGTCCCCAGGGATCCCACCAGCAAGCAGGGAAGTGGCTGCCAGGCCTCGGGGCATAGCCCATCTAGAAGGGGTGGAGATGGCTCACAGTGCCAGGTATTCAGGAGACAGGTAAAGATGGAAAGTAGAGACAGATGAGAGGCTGAGAAATGAAGAAAAACAAAACATAAAAAAGAAAAAGGGAAAATAAAAATAAAGAAAGAAAAAAGAAATGCCCCCAGGGATCCCAGCGGTGACCAGGGAAGTGGCTCTCAGTCCTCAGGGTACAGCCTGTCTAGAAGTGGCAGAGATGGCACATAGTACCTGATGTTCAGAAGACAGGAAAAGAAGGAAAGTAGAGAGAGACAAAAAACTGAGAAAAGAAGGAAACCAAAAGGAAAAAAGAAAAAGAAATAAAAATAAAAAAAGAAAGAAATGTCCCTAGGGATCCCACCGATGACCGAGGAAGTAGCTCGCAGGCAGCGGGGCAAAGCCTGGCTAGAAGGGGTGGAGATGGCAAACAGCACCAGGTATTCAGGAGACAGGAAAAGAAGGAAAGTAGAGAGAGACAAAAAACTGAGAAATACAGAAAAGGAAAAAAGAATAAGATAATAATAAGAAAAGAAATGGTCTTAGGGATCCCACTAGCAAGGTTGTGTACATTGGGGAAGTGGCTCCCAAGCTGCACAGTACAGCCAGGCTAGAAGGGGCACAGATGGCACACAGCACCAAGTATTCAGGAGAGAGGAAAAGAAGTAGAGAGATGAAAAACTGAGAAATGAAGAAAAACAAAAAGGAATAAAAAAAGAAAAAAATAATAAAAAATTTAAAAAAAGAAATGCCCCCAGGGATCCTATAAAATTCCATTATTTCGTCTACTTTTTCCTTATTTTTGTCTGCATTTTCCTTTATCTCTTTCCTAATCTCTTGGAGAGCCCTGAACATTAGAGTTTTGAATTCCCTATCAGGTAGTTCCAGTGCATTTTCTTCTACCAGAAGCTCATCTGGTGTTTTATTTTGGTCGCTTTCTGGAGCCATCCTATCCTGTCTATTTTATATGTTTTGATATTATCTGCTGTCTCAGGAACATTCAGCAATTATTTTCTTCATTTATTGATTGTAGATTTGTTGGTTTCATCCTGCTTTTTATTTTATTTGCTTATGTCTGGGCAGGCAGGCTGGGTGTGTTTTGTTGCTTGCTTGTCTGTGGGCATGATACTTCTCACCACCTTGTCCAGGTGGGCAAGGTCAGTCACTCAGCTATGGTGCAGCACGGCAGGTCCAGTGGGGAGGGGAGGGGCAGGGAACTGGGGCTGACAGGGCAGTGGGGGGCAGTGCAGGGTAGGGTCTAGGCATCTGCACTGCTGCCGCTCTGGGGCATGGAGCTTGGCGTGCTGTGCAGATAGGCAGGAGGGAAGGAAGAGGATGTGATGTTTGGAGCTAAGCAGGTGAGAAAAAGAAGAGAAATAAGAGAAACAGAATAAAAAAAAGCAAAAATAATAATAAAGAAAAAAGTAAATAAAATGGTGGCACGGTGGTCAGCAGTTGGGGGCAGGGTAGACCTGGTGAGGCTGTGTGCCAGTGGCTCTCTAGCTGAGCGGTGTGTCACAGCCTGTCAAGAAGGGGAGGCGATGGCACATGGGGCTAGCTGGGCAGGAGAAAGGAAAGGAAAAGAAGAAACAAAAAAAAGCCAAAAAAAAAAAAACAAAACCCAAAAACAACAAAAAATGGCACTGAAGGAGCTGGCCAGTGGGGGTGGGGCAGACCTGGGAAGTAGTGAACTGGTATCTCTCCAGCTGAGTAACTGTGTTGCATTGGAAGAAGGGCAGGGGTGGGAAAGTCTGTAACCCTGGTTACCAGGTGCTCTGTCTCCTGTTGGGAGCCCATGAAGTTGCTTTCCAGTACTCCCTGTGCCACGTTAGCTGGTAGGGGACCTCCACTCTGTAGCTTTCCTCATTCTCTGTTCTCTGTCAGCTTCTTATTCCATTCGGCACTTGAACAAGTTCTTTATCCCTTCATTTGATGCTTAGGGTTCCAGGATGGACATTTGTATCTGTTTTACTTAGTTTTTCAGATCTTTGCTGCAAAGGGACAGCATATAACTTCTGTCTGTAGTTCCATGTTGGCTCTACCTCTGGTATTTGATATACTGGAGGCATAGCTTCCAGCATTACAGCAACATGCAAGCCACCACAGTATGACAAATTGACAGACAGGTGAAGTACATACAATGAGGACCACATAAATTTGAGGCTGGGAACTAAAGAATTATTAATGGATGTTTGCAGTTGCTTCTTCTCATGTTAAGTCATGACACATCAGTAAATGAAGGTCCTGAAAGTTTTACTCCAACCACATCATTAAGGTTGGCCCTACTTTGAGGAGGAAGCACTTTCGCGGTAGCATTTTCAGTGTCTTCCAAACTCAGGGGCTCAGCTTCTGTCACTATATCAGACAATGTTCCACGCTATCTGTAAGATTTTCACTGGCCAATTTTTTCAGAGGTAGACTGCCAGGTCCTTCTTCCTAGTCTGTCTCACTATGGAAGCTCCACTGAAACCTGTCCACCAAGAGTGACCCCGCTGGTTTTGAAATACCAGTGGTGAAGCTTCCAGTACCACAGCAAAATGCAAACCACCACAGTACCACAAACTGACAGACAGGTGGTGGACTGCATAAAGATTGATATCCTAGGCATTAGTGAGCTAAATGGACTGATGGCCATTTTGAATTAGACAATCATATGGTCTACTATGCTGGGAATAACAAATTGAAGAGGAATTGGCATAGCGCTCATTGTCAAAAAGAATATTTCAAGATCCATCCTAAAGTACAACGCTGTCAGTGATAGGATAATATCCATATGCCTACATGGAAGACCAGTTAATACGACTATTATTCAAATTTATGCACCAACCACTACTGCCAAAGATGAGGAAACTGGAGATTTTTATAAACTCTGCAGTCTGAAATTGATCAAACATGCTATCAAGATGCATTGATAATTACTGGTGATTGGAATGAGAACACTGGAAATAAAGAAGAAGGAATAGCAGCTGGAAAATATGGCATTGGTGATAGAAATGATGCTAGAGATTGCACATTAGAATTTTGCAATACCAACGATTTCTTTATTGCGAATACCTTTTTTTAACCAACATAAATGGTAATTATATACCTTGATCTCACCAGATAGAAAACACAGAAATCAAATCCACTACATCTGTGGAAACACACGATGGAAAAGCTTAATATCATTAGTCAGAACAAGGCCAGGGGCCAACTACGGAACAGACCATCAATTGCTCATATGCAAATTAATATTGAAGCTGTTGAAAATTAAAACAAGTCTGCAAGACCCAAAATCCAACCTTGAGTATATCCCACCTGAATTTGAGGCCATCTTAAGAATGGATTTGATGCACTGAACACTAATGACCGAAGACCAGATGAGTTGTGTGATAACATCAAGGACATCACACATGAAGAAACCAAAAGGTCATTATAAAGACAGGAAAGAAAGAAAAGACCAAAATAGATGTCAGAAGAGACTCTGGAACTTGCTCTTGAATGTAGAGTAGCTAAAGCGAAAGGAAAAAATGATGACATCAAAGAGCTGAACAGAAGATTTCAAAGGGCTGCTCTAGAAGACAAAATATTATAATGCGACGTGCAAAGTTTTGGAGTTGGAAAACCAAAAGGGAAAAACATGCTCGGCATTTCTCAAGCTGAAAGAAATGAAGAATAAATTCAAGCCTCAAGTTTTATTTTGAAGGATTCTTTGGGCAAATTTTTGAACTACGCAAGAAGCATCAAAAGCAGATGGAAGGAATACATGGAGTCATTGTACCAAAAAGAATTGGTCGCATATGATTAAGAACCGATGGTATTGAAGGAAGAATACAAGCTGTACTGAAGGCATCGGTGAAAAACAGCCCCCAGGAATTGACAGAATACCTACTGAGATGTTTCAACAAAGGGATGCAGCATGGGAGGTGCTCACTCCTCTACGCCAAGGAATTTGGAAGGTGGCTACCTGGCCAACCAACTGGAAGAGATCAATATTTGTGCCCATTCCAAAGAAAGGTGATCCAACATAATGAGGACATTATCAAACAATATCATTAATATCACACGCAAATAAAATTTTGATGAAGATTATTCAAAAGAGGTTCAAGCAGGAAACTGCCAGAAATTCAAGCCAGATTCAGAAGAGGATGTGGAACAAGGGATATCACTGTTGATGTCAGATAGATCTTGGCTGAAAGCAGAGAATACCAGAAAGTTGTTTACTTGTGTTTTACTGACTACGCAAAGGCATTCGACTGTATGGATCATAATAAACTGGGTAACATTGAGAAAAATGGGAATTCCAGAACACTTAATTGTGCTCATGAGGAACTTGTACATAGACCAAGAAGCGGTTGTTCGAACAGAGTAAGGGTATTCTGCATGGTTTAAAATCAAGAAAGTGTGCGTCAGGGTTGTATCTTTTCACCCTATTTATTCAATCTGTTTGCTGAGCAAATAATCCAAGAAGGTGGACTATATGAAGAAGAATGGGGTATCAGGATTGGAGGAAGACTCATTAACAACTGCAATATGCAGATGACACAACCTTACTTACCGAAAGTGAAGAGGAATTGAAGTAGATATTGATGAAGATCAAAGACTACAGCCTTCAGTATGGATTACATCTCAACATAAAGAAAACAAAAATCATCACAACTGGATCAACAAGCAACATCATGATAAATGGAGGAAAGATTGAATTTGTCAAGGATTTCATTTTACTTGGATCCAGAATCAACACTGATGGAAGTGGCAGTCAGGAAATTAAACAACATATTGCACTGGCCAAATCTGCTGCAAAAGACCTCTCTTAAAGTTCTGAAAAACAAACATGCTACTTTGAGGACTCAGGTGTACCTGACACAAGCCATGGTATTTTCAATTGCCTCATGTGTATGTAAAAGCTAGACAATAAATAAGCAAGAATGAAGAAGATTGATGCCTTTGAATTATGGTGTTGGCAAAGAATACTGAATATACCATGGACTGCCAGAAGAACAAACAAGTCTGTCTTGGAAGAAATATAGCCAGAGTGCTCCTTGGAAGTGAGGATGGTGAGACTTCTCATGTACTTTGGGCATGTTATCAGGAGGGATCATCTCCCAGAGAAGGACACCATGGTTGGTAACGTAGAGGGTCAGCGAAAAAGAGGGTCAGTGAAAAAGATGAGATGGACTGACACAGTGGCCACAACAATGTGCTTAAACACAG
>NW_004444340.1:205456-226276 GCF_000243295.1 Trichechus manatus latirostris | reverse complement strand
ATAGAACCTAACAACAACATATTAAAAAATGAAATTTAAAATTATAGATTTTTAAACTATTTTCTATATGCTATGTACTTATCTAGATTTGTGCTAAAGACAATTAATGTCAAGGAGAATACAAAAGTCCCCAAAAAGGGACTTGTGGCACCTTCATGAAGGTCCTCATATATCCAAGAAGGTGTTTCATACAAACTTGGATATGAAGCAGGCAGAACTTTCTGTTAAACTTTGTCATTTTGGAAATGACTTGTTCAAACCAGTGTGACTGTATTAGAGAATCCTAGAAGTTCTGGGACCCTACCCAACAAGATTTACAACAGTCATCTGACTATATGCTGAGAGGACTGTGCTTATTTACGATCAACTTCTCAAATGTAAGATTAACAAAACGAGATTCCATTTCTCTTATCATTGGGTACTGTATGACATTTTATTGAAAATGAAAAGTAAATAATAATAAAAGTATGGCATTATACGTACTCAAAATGGTGTAAGGGAGCCACAGAAACCATACGCCTTCTCATTTTATCAAAATAGCTTAGATTCTCGAATCACTGACATTTCTTTAAACATGCACGTCCAATGCTAATATTAGATATATCAAATCACAGATTCAAAAAAGAGTAATAGAAAAGAGGTGAGCTCTAGCAAGTTCCCAACCGAATACTGGGAAATAAATTTTTAAAAAGTGTAAGTGTGAGATCAAAGGTATATAACTGAACAAGTAAACAAGTGGTAGAGATGTGTTAGATGTAAGGACTGCCTAAGGATAGGCTTTAGAATGCTGAAATATTACTTCCATTTCCATGACATCAAGCCATATAACTCTCCTAATGAAAGAAACCAAATTAAACCAACTATGGATATCTATTGCAACAAGAGGAACTATGCTGTTTCCTTTTTGCCTCAATTCTTTCCATCTAGTATCCTAACAAAACTAATATTGATATCCCCCATTTTTAAAAGCAAAGAAATTGAGACTCAAAAATGTTAAGGTCACATGGTAAGTGGTATAGTTTAGTCCTAGACCCAGATGTTTTCTCTTGTTTTATAAAAAAACTGGTACATCTATTATCTTTGTCACGAGTAAAGTATAAAAAATTTACACAATAACATGTCAAGGGAGTAGCAGATAATAATGATAATCACATTAATAATAAATATAGTAAAATTTATCAATATATTTAGCATTTACTTTGTGTTATGTAGACTGCTCGGTGCTTTATATATACTAGAACATTTAAGCCTCACAAACCCTATGAGAAGATATAATCTCACTCTTAATACCAGGAACCTTGCTACAGAGAAAATAACTCATTCATTGTTCAAAGTTAGACAGAACCAACCAACCAATCAACCAACCAACCAACCCACCCACCTTACCTACCAACCAACTAACCAACCAACCAACCTACCAACCAGTCAACTGACCTACTGACCAACCTACTGACCAACCAACCAACCAACCAACCAACCAACGAACTACCTTACCAACCAACCTACTTACCTACCTACCTACCTATGAATGTATATAAATCAGGGTTAGCTTGTATTGTTGATCAACCCACGGTATACTCAAAGACATCATATCCCAATCTTTTATGAAGGCATAAAAACTTCACAGGAGTATCCTGGAAAATGTTGTCAGACTTTGAGAAGAATTTTTATTAATATCACAATGAATTAAGTAAATACTGCTAAAATGTTCATTATCAAATTCTATAACAATCAACACTGTAAGCAAGCTGAACAGTAGGGGAAAGCAAAGCAGAGACACAAGGACAGACGATATCAACCATAAATCTGGGTAGCCCATGCACTAATTATGTCTCCTACTTTTTGAAGCATGTAGAATTATGTATTACCCCTTTATTTTCTTATTCTTCTATAATGAATATGCCTTAACTGTATAATCCAAGAAAACAAAACTACTTCGAACAAGAAAAAAAAGGCTAGGGGACGTTACTTTGGGGAAGATGGTAAAATGAGCAGGTATAAAAACTCTGTTACCATAAATGTTATAAGCATATTTATAAAGCTTCTGAAATAACCAAAATATTCAGCAGTATCAACTATACCTAGTAACATAAATCTGGCTTGTCACAATGAAGGTGACCACAGTGGGCCAGCAATTAGCTGGGTAAAATGTCTAGAGAATTGACCACTGGAACTAACCAAAGAATGAGTGAGAAGTTCTGCCACCCAGATGACTCTCCAGCATCAGAGCTCTGCCAATCCAGGCTGTAGAACAGAAGCTGCTTAACAAATACCTTAAGACGTATGGTACAACAAGAGTGAAGGTAAACAATCCCAATTCAAGTCAAAGGAAGCAATTATCAATGGCTCTCACTTATATGAAAAAATGCATACAGGCGATTCTCATTATTCACAGTAGTTACATTCTATAAAGTTGTGCAAACACTAAATTAGCAAATACTGACCATTGCTCCTTAGGAAAATGTAGGGTTAGGTCCCTGCAAAATTCTGATCACAATATTTTTGTCAACTCGTCAATACATACCCTTGTTTTATGTGTGTTTCTGTTTAAAGACCTTATTTAATATATATTGTTGAATCATTAACAGTGGACTCACGGCCAACAGCAGTATAACTTACAGCAGAACAAAACTTACCTAATGCACTTATTTTCTCTGTAAGCACATGACAACATCTTGAGCTTAGGAACACTAGACAGCACTTCAGCAATATGCTTGAGAGGTCATTTTAAACAGCAAAATCATCAACAAACTGCAGAAGAATTTTACACTAAACAGACCACGAAAAAGGACACTAGTTTACAGTATGAAAACTGAAACAAGAAGGCAGAGCCTCCTTTGTTCTGCCTTAGCGGGGTATGTGTTCATCAGGCGACTAAAATTTTTGGTCACTCTAAGCACATACACGAATGACTGTGAAGGCATCACAAGTTTGATTCTGGACTTAGAAATAAATTTTAACAAGTGGGTGAGTTCACGAATGTGGAATTCGTGAATAATGAGGATTGACTGTACTAGCAAAGAACATATTACATAGTTATGTAGTTTAGAGTAAAATTTATATAACATGATGCTTTTAAAATAATGAGATGTGTTAAGATTCTCAGTAAGACAGGAAGTAATTCATTAAAATGCCATGATTTTAAAAATCAGAGATAATAAAATTAGAGCTATAATAATCAAAATGAAATAGTTATATATTTTTTCATCCATTTATTCTTTTCAGCAAATATTAACTGAATTTAGCCTAAGTGCTAGTGACTGAGCTAGTCACTAATTATCACTTAGAATTCAGTGAAAAATAAGATTACTCCTGCTTTGGACAGTATGGTGTACAAGATACCCTTGAAACCTGTCAAAATGTAATATAAATGAATCAGAATTAATCCCCAAATATCTAAGTGAAAAAATATTCCTATATCCAACAAACGATGTGGCATAGGAAATAGAAGAACTTCCTCAGGTTCCAAACCAAATTGATACACTAAGACCAACACTAAGATACATCAAGAAAATACTAAATTCCAAATGAAAAGAAAGGCTCTTATCACTTCTTAAGGAATTAGCAGTTGAATCTCTTTAACGAGAGTTAGCAGCAAAATACCAGTTCCACAGCATCATTTAAAAATATTTCCCACATCACAGACTAATGTATTCACTGGGGGATGAAAAGGACAAAGTGAAGCAAACTTTGGAAAAAAATAATTGAGTATTTTCACTCGTTAGTCATAACCTCCTCATCAAGTTAAATGAAAAGTAGATTTTAGTGGGTTGAATGGAGGAGGGCCCCAAAAAGATATGTACATGTGCTAAACTCCAGAACTTGTGATGTAACCTTCTTTGGAAAAAGGGTCGTTGTAGATGTAATGAAGTTAAGGATCTGTAGTTGAGATCATTCTGGATTATCTAGGTGGGTCCTAAATTGAATGTCAAGTATCCTCATAAGAGAAAGAAAGAGAGAGATGAGACAGAGAAAAGGACACCCCCCCCCTCCCTCATGGAGAAAGGTAGCAACTGGGAATTTGCTTAGAGCTGGCTCAAGGTCTACCTATTTTCAAGAGTTCACCTGCTTTTCATTAACAAACTCTGTATATGGGCCCTTGTCCTTCTCCAAATATGAGAAAACAAAAGAAAAATTGATAGTGATTAAAAGATGAGAAAGTGATGTTTCCTTCCCTAAAGTGTCAATGACTTATTTTATGCATGGAGGATGTTCAGCAAAATCAGAGTCTGGGGTCAGGGGGTCCCACAGTGTGCAAAGGTAACCAGGAGAAGAATGGCTGGTGAGGCTGTCAGGAGAGTGGCACAGAACTGCGTAGAGATTATTTCTTCTGAACTCTTTGGACTTTAATTGATTTTGTTTCTCCTCATTTGGTCTTCACTTTTCTTTGGTCTGTGGGTTGATTTCTATTGAACTGAGGCAGATTTATTGTCCATCAGAGGCCAAAACTAATTTCCAAACATGCCCTCACTATACACGGCACTGCACAGAGTCCTTTAGGGTGTCTTCATAATACCTTTGATGTCACATTTGTTAAACACTTGAAGTATAGCACTAATATTTTATGAGCAAGACATTTTTATTAACCAAAAAGGGTTACTTCTTCTTTTGTTATTGACATTACAGAATAAGCAGTACTCTCTTTTTTCTTAATTGTAAAAAGGTCGCTCTGTTTTGCCCTTGAGTTCCACATATTCCAGAGTAGCAACTGACCAGGTATTCCTCTTTATTCTTAAAATTTCTGTAAACAATCTTGCTCTCTTCACCTTGGTAACTGAAGTTTTATTTTTTCCTCCTCATATATAGCAGCGTGTGATGTCATTCTCTCTTCCACAGGGAGAATGTAAATGCACTACATAACTCCCTAAACAATATAAGATAAGCAGATGAGTTAAGCTAAAATACTGACTACTTTGTCTAGATGTTTCAATACACTGTCGATGCTACTTTGGCTTTTCATTCTCTTGTGAACAGATATTTTAAATTATTATTATTATTTGTTGATTGCCTTTGAGTCTATTCCGACTCATGGTGACCCACACGTGCAGAGTAGAACTGTTCCATAGGGTTTTCAAGGCTGTGACCTTCCAGAATCAGATCGCCAGCGCTGTCTTCCAAGGTGCCTATGGGTGAGTTCGAACCACCAAATTTTGGCTAGTAGTAGACCACTTAACCATTTGTGGTACTCAGGGTCTCCTTTGTTATTAGTAGTAGATATTTAAATTATTATTGGCAATTTTGAGCTTAAAATTTACTATTTCAGTACTGATTGATTCATAAAAAAATCAAACCCAATGCAATTTGATTCCATTATCGAGAACACTGAGTCAAAGCTTCGAACAAATAAGAGCCAAAGACAGGCTGCCAATACAAATAGTATAACTTGACTTCAAGTAAACAGTTAAACCGATTATTCTCTAAATGATACTTTGAGCTGTGAACATTGTAATGGTGAATACCACTTTTTGGATTATCCATTGCTTCAAGTTAAATTCTAACTTGTTCTGATGAAATTCTTGCCATCGGTTGAGTATTTTGGTCTTCAAGACTGTATTTGCTTACTCCTTCAGTCTATATTTCATATTATAGTCCTTTTCCACACAAAATCAAGGCTTCTACTTGTTACCTAGCTAGACACTATGGATGGTAAACAATAAATATCAGCTCAGTTACTCAATGTAAACACCAAAGCAGCATTATACTTCTGAGCATTATTATGTGAAAACGAAAGAATATAACAGTAATTATGCCTTTGGGATATTTTGGTTCAATAGGAAGTAAACTTCTTTTAAAAAGACAAATGAATTCTGTGGCACAGGCAGAGTCTGCCTGAATGTTCACTAGACCCCCTTCCTTTTTCTCCTATGCACAAAGATAGACCACAAATGGCAGCATCCCTTTCATTTGGGGATGGCCTGTGACTGAGTTATGCCCAATGGGAGGAGGATATTACATACACCACTCCCAGTCCTGGCTCATTAATTTCTCCTGCATTATTCCCTCTCTACCTGTCTTCCAGGTGGACACAGTACACCAAGAGCTCAGGGTATGTCAAAGTCACAAGAAGAAAGAAGGCTGGGTTCATCAAGAATCAGCTGTAAAGCTGCTCACAAACATCTGCTTAAAATTTAAGCATAGAAAAATTTTGCACTGCACTAAGACACCGAGATTTGGGAATTATTAGAGCAGTCAACCTACCCTGACTAATATGAATCCCATCATATTTCCTCACTCTGTTGTGAAGAACTATAACCAGAATCTTGTGTATTTTTGTTTAATTAATAAGGATTACATTCTAATTTTAATTACATGTGTGTAAACTGACAGACTTCTGTACTCAGTCTTCTTAGTTTTTGGAAGGCTTCCATTCAAAATATAGATCATAACACAAGTGAGAACTGAGAATCCTGTAGGTGCTCAAAATCTAATTGCTGACAAGAATCAGCTTCAAACTGGAAAGTCAAGATGCCCTGAAATGACCTTATCTTTTAAGACTGATCAGTTTTAACTGGTACTAGATTTTGCCATAAAGCCAGTAACTAAGTAAGGATAAACAAAACAGACACTAATCCATTAAATTATTTTATACATCTGCCAGAACTATGCGCAAGATTTATTGCTGTTGCTGTTAGGTGCCACTGAGTTGGCTCCAACTCATAGCGACCCCACGCACAACAGAATGAGACATTGCCCAGTCCTGCGCCACCATCATGATAGTTGTTATGCTTGAGCCCATTGTTGCAGCCACTGTGTCAATCCATCTCACTGAGAGCCTTCCTCTTTTTTGCTGACCCTCTATTTTACCAAGCATGATGTCCTTCTCCAGGGACTGATCCCTCCTGATAACATGACGGAAGTATGTGAGACGAAGTCTCGTCATCCTCCTAAGGAGTATTCTGGCTGTACTTCTTATAAGACAGATTTGTTTGTTCTTTTGCAAGTCCATGGTATATTCAATATTCTTCACCAACCCCATAATTCAAAGGCATCAATTCGTCTTCAGACCTCTTTATTTATCATCCAGCTTTCACATGCATATGAGGTGACTGAAAATACCTTGACTTGGGCCAGGCGCACCTTAGTCTTTAAAGTGAATCTTTGTTTTTTAATACTACAAAAAGGTCTTTTGCAGCAGATCTGCCCAATGCAACACAGTGTTTGATTTCTTGACTGCTACTTCCACGAGCGTTGACTGTGGATCCGAGTAAAATGAAGTCCTTGACAACTTCAATCTTTTCTCTGTTTATCATGATGTTGCTTATTGGTCCAGTTGTGAGGAATTTTGTTTTCTTTATGTTGAGGTGTAATCTATACTGAAGGCTGTTCAAGGTCGCTATTAGTCGCTCTGAATCAGAATCGACTTGACAGCAATGGATTTTTTTTCTCTTTTGGACTATTACTCAAAACTAAATGTTCAGCAAAAACTAACTACGCAAGGGTTTTTAATAGTCAACTGTACACGAAAAAATAATAAAAAGACTCCACCAGTGACTGTTGTTGAGTTCACTTTATCTTTTTAACATCCATAGTTGAGAAGATTCTAAATGTGAACCTCTCCTAATCCAAAGGATTTAATCCATGTTAAACATTTTACTCTAATTTACCCCACAAATTCACCTTTAAAATCAATGTGCAGAATTGTGATGGTTTTAAAATATGATCCCACATTATTTGACATTCTTCCCACTGAGAGGCAGAGGCTGTGTTCCTTCCCCTTTTTGTGGGTGGGTTGTGACTAGTCGGCTAATCGAGTACAGTGGGAGTGATGCTATGTGAATTTCAAGACTAGATCATACAAGGCCAGGCACCTTCTGCCTTGCCCGCTGAAAAACTCATTCTTGAAACCTTCAGCCACCATGCAAACAGTCTGGCTGCTCTGAGGTCACTATGATATGAGGAAACCAAAACCAGAACACATGGAGACTGCACAGAGAGACCCAAGACACCATAATGAGCCAGAACTCAGGTGCTCCAGCTTCTGCTGTTCCAGATCCACACCAATGTATGACTACAACTTATGGAAGGGTCCTATGACAGAACTGCCCAGCTAAGCCATTATCAATTTTTTTTACCCTCAGAAGTGGTGAGAGACAATAAAATGATTGCTGTTTTAAGCCACAAACTTTTGAGGTGATTTGTTCAGCAGCAATAGTAACAGGAATGAGAATATTCAGTCACTGAATAGATAAAACCATGAAAAAAAAAACCAAATCCATTGCCCTCAAGTTGATTCTGACTCATAGTGACCCTATAGGACAGAGCAGAACTGCCCCATTGGGTTTCCAAGGAGCAGCTTGTGGATTCAAACTGCTGAGCTTTTTGGTAATAGCCATAGCACTTAATCACTGCACCACTAGGGTTCCACTAAATAGATAACTATAGGTATACATCTATTATATGTCATACATCAGTCTGCTGAAAATCTGTTTACATTTCATATAATCTTTTTAACATATGTTAGATTTAGGTATCTCAATCCAATATATCTTATAAGGAACCAGCTAGTTTTAAACATAAATGCTATGCTAAGGATTGCCAAACAGGGTTTCATCTCACCATGAAAACAGTTAAAAACAACAAAAGTATCTTCTAAATGCTCAATGATTTATCATCTCCCTTTGACTCTACATGCAGGGGTTACATAAGAATCAAGACGGTTATGTTATAATGTAAGACAGTCAATTAATCCAGAAGACTACTATAATAATAAAATAAATTTTCAACATTTATTTTAAAAATAAGGCTAAGATTTCGAATAGTTTAAAGCAAGAATAAATCCTAGTCGTCTTTCTAATTTATATTAACTTGATCAGCTTTTCAGAAGACTTGGATATGATCTATCTGCTAAAGATTAAATTAATATAAATCCTCCATCTTACTGATGACATATTTCCAAAAGTAAGCAGTTTAAAAAAATTAAACCCTTTGGCTAGTTATGTTATAAACAGAAATTCAGATCAGCTTTGCTAAATTAAAATCGTGTTTTGAGTAGACACTAGAATACACACTGATCATAGTCATTAATTTTACCAAAAAGATAGCTGATTCAGTAACCTAGAGGTAAAAACATTTTATAGTACATTGTTAAGTACATTTTCTTCATGGATGGCTCGTAAGGATAGAGATTTACTCAAAATTAAATGTTCAATGTGGTCTAACTATATATGAGCTGTTTATGGATGCATGGGTGCTTATTTTGAACACTTTCTAAGATTCAGCATCTTTTTTTTAGAGGAAAAAAAAATGGCTCTACCCAGAAACACTCATTAACCCTCATTCACCCTGCAATGATAAGATGATTTTTTGTTTTTGACTAAAGATTCAAGTCATATTCTTAATTTTCACAGCTGAATGTCATTTTTTCCACTTAGTCACCAGTTGGCCAAAGTGTGTGAGGCTTCAGCAAGTTTATATAATATCAGTGTCTCAGATATTCACCAAAAGGGTCAATATTCCCTAAAGCTCCCAACTAAATTGTGCTAGTTACTAGTTCAGCTAACATTCCAGCATATGATTTCATTATAGCTCTTCTCGGATTGCACTGCACTGGCTTGTTGGCATATCTCTCTCCCCATCATTGAATACTCTGCCTTAGTTATCTTTAAATTCTCATACTCAGCAAGGTCAGGTCATATACATAATATGTGGTAAATGAATAAATGAATGAGTATCATCCAACATATTACCAAAAACAAGGCAGAGACCACCAATTAAAAAAAAAAACTCACTGGTCAACAAGTCAATTCTGACTCATAGCGACCATACAGGACAGAGTCGAACTGCCCCATAAGGCTTCCAAGGCTGTAAATCTTTACAGAAGCAGACTGCCACATCTTTCTCCTGTGGAGTGGCCTAGTGCTTTAAACACTGCGCCACCAGGGCTCCTTAACAAAAAAGAATAGGTCAGCTACTCATTCCTCTGGCATTCCTAATTTTAGCCAAATATCACCTTAGATAACTATTAAGCAGTGTATCTGACCCATATTAGCTTAGCATGCCTTCATAAATGCCTCCACTGAGTTATGATTTAATGTTACATCCTGACTGACTAGGGACTGACAAAACAGATCAACAGTTGAAAAACATCATTAATGCTTACAAGCTATAACTGAAGATATCGTCCTTTTGTAAGAGATGGATCTAGAATATTGCTTATAATTTGCCTAAGTTTGTTATTCTTATTAACTTCTAGTACTTCATAGTGATTAGCAACATAAATCTCAGAACGAAAAAGGCCTAGCTGTGAGATTATCTGGTCGGAGGTGGAGAGGGAAACTTGGGGATACTGTACCTCACTCTGTAGCCTGTCTTGTGAAAGTTTAAGTATATGGTGTAGGTTTGTTTAAGAGTAACAAAGTAACACCGAGGGAGCCAGTCAGGCCAGTCACAGGGTTTTAGAGGAGGAAGAGAAAGAGAGCTCTCATTATTTGGTACAATGGATCCAGGACACAATCCTTATGATATATGTATATATAGGCAGGATTGTACTTTGAGAAAGTACAATCAACCAAGCTGCCAATCAGAGTATGATGTTCCAAAAGGACTTACACCATAGCACAGATCCAAAAATGACTAACAATTCCTCCTATTGCATAATTGCTTTTTCACCAATGCATCTCAGGCCCTGTCTCGTTCTTCCCAACTTCTGAACAAATGTTATTGAGATAATCAAGTGTTGTACTGCCCCCTGCTTCTTTACAATAACCAAATCTGAAGTTGGTTCTCCCTTCCTAATCTCTTTTAGAATCAGACAGCACAGGCCATAACTAAAAAGCTCCTTTCAACTCCCCCTTACTGAGAAGCTTCTAGGGTTCCTCTGGGGTAAGCTACAGAAGCAAATACACCTATCTTTGATTGGACATGTGTTGCTGGTGGTCTCTGGCGAGTATGTTTCGACAAGGTAAATTACAAGTCTTGTGAAAAATCTTTCCATATTTAAAAATCTCAAAGGAAGGAGATTCTCTAGTTTCACTTTTTAATCGACTCAACAAACGTTATTAGAAAATTACCACTTTTGATGCACATTAAAATAAAACATACAAGTAGGCCCAATGGTGCTTTCAAAATAAGCAAACATAAGCAGAGAAACAGGTCTCTGCCACAACTATGAGTAGGAAAGCTTAATACCAACTGTGCTTAGAGAGAGATGGCAGTAAGAGAAAAACATCTTTTATGTAGTTTTGATCAGAAAAGTATGATCAAAGAATTTGCAATACTCAAATCACCAACATTAGATCTAGTTTCAAGAAAGGACTGCCCAGGGAACAAAGAAGGTTACCATGATCACCAAAACTCCTGCATATTATGAAGACTTAATGATGATGGAAAGGATCAGGATCCAAGGGTTCAGTGTGGTCTCAGGGTATGTGACCTTATAAGAATACCCTGCATGATACCAGAATCTGGGGAGAGTCAAAAAAGAGAAAAAAGGAAGGAGGGAAGTAAGGTAGTTATTTTTTGGTGGGAGGTCTGTATACATATGTTAATCTAAGCTTGCATATTGGAGAACTTCAGCTGCAGAGCTGTCTGCTACTTCGACTGCCACGGTTCAGGCAAGTACAAGGAAACTCATTCATAGCTGTACAAACTAAAACTGAAACCAAGAGTAAAGCAATAAAGGGATCAAGCACACTTTCCTGACCTTACTATGTTATACAATACCAGGACAAGGAATTCTTTTCTGATTCTATATTTAAAAAAAAAAAAAAAAATGCTGGAACCAGGCATAAAAAAACTTAGCTGATTGCTCCAGGCAGTACTTGCTCCTGAATGATAATACTGCGATTCAGCCAAAACAACCTGCTTGTCAAAACTTGCTTCAGGGTCTTCTCCTAGCTATGCCCATCAGTCCAAAGCTGTTATGTCACAAATTTCCCATCCCAACCAGTTTCTGCTTGGCAAGACCCAACTGAAAAACACTCAGTTTGGGTCCTAAAATTCTGTTAATGCCCTTCTCTAATATTCCCATTTGGAGATACTACTAAAACTCTGTTAAGAGGACGTTCTATAAACTTAGCTTTGCTTGATCAGCAGGTGTTTCTGGTGGTCTTTTGGAAGGCTGACAGTCAACAGGCCAGGTGGCTTCACCTGCTCAATGAGTAGCCATCACTGCATGGAAGTATTCATAAACTAGCAAACCCAAAGGTAGACTTTTCTGTGTCCTGGGGAAATTATCAGAGATCTGATCAGCCTAAGCCACCTGATGTTTACCCTGCTTCCCAGCCCTCCACCTCCAAGGAGTCAGCTTTTGTATCATCCTTAGATCCTCTACCTTAAGAGCAGGGTCATTTCCACCTCTCTGACTACAGATGAAATCAAGGACAGACAGCTGGACACAAATCCTTACACAATTATCTATGCATATAGTTTAGAATATCGTTTTATTTTCCTTTAAAAAGTTCTACCCTCTTCATCTTTTCCTCATTCCAAATGAATACACTAATAATCTCTGAAAAATATGAATTATATAATTAAAATATTTTAAATTTTACATATTTAAACTCGATTATTAAAGAATACAGGGAATGTTTCTTTGTGAATTTCTCAAAGAATACTTATTGATATGTATTCACAACAGCTGTTAATATATGTTCCAATTTGGGTTTTTCAAGAATCACTCATGAATATTAACCTCAAAGTGAAAAGCATTGGCTCAAGAAAAAAAAAAGTAAATAAAACAACTAAAAGTTACAAGCTACATGTTTTAGCTATAACGTCATAGAAAATGACTGTTCATTACTATTTTGTAAGTACTTTCTTTTGAAGAGAAATAAAATGTATTTCCATACACATTTCAAAAGGTCCTAAAACACAACTTCATACACTGTAAGAGTTTATTAACTGTCTGCAGAAAGATCTTAGAAATCAGTGCCCATATCAAACATATTTACTGTGAATATCCAAATACAGCAAAAGATAGCTAGTTGTAGCATATTTTAAACTACTTCATACAAACACTATTAAAAACACTACATAGTCATTCTTGCCAAATATACCTTCCTATTATCTATGAGGGGCCCTGGTGGCACAGAGGTTAAGAGCTACAGATACTAATCAAAAGGTTATCAGTTTGAATCCACCAGCTGCTCTCTGGAAAACCTATGGGGCGCTTCTACTCTGTCCTATAGGGTCGCTATGAGTTGGAATGGACTCGATGACAAGTTTGGTTTTTTATCTATAAAAATATTAAAATAAAGTGTTAAGATTTACTTCTAGGTGGCTTATTTCAAACATTCCTTTATGGAACATTTTGAAATTACTTCATCCTCTATAGAATCTATATACCTTATCATAAAAAGAGTTTTATAAATAAATAAGAACATCAAAACATTTTATTGAGTTTATTATGATAGACAGTATTCTAATCATTCTCTATAGATTGTCTCTTTTAATCCTCACAACAACCTTATGAAGGTATGATTATCCTTCCTCTTTTAAAGATTACAGAATTGAAAATCAGAGGGGTAAATTAACTTTCCCAAGGTTACACAGCAAATGAATTCTTGTGAAGCTGATATTCAAACTCAGACCATCTGACAATCTAATATGAGAGTCTGTGTTCTTAACTGCAGGCCATACTATCAAATACACATGTACACTTAAACAAATTTGTTTCCCAATACTGGAGATGCATCTATAAACAATGGAATGATGTCTCTGATATCTATTTACAAAGCTTTAATCAATTGTTAAAAAAAAATAGAGTACAGCTGAGTTTTAATAAAATACTCTTGAATATCCAATCATGCTTCAAGTTCAATATAGGCAATTCTGATTTTAAGTAGATGTTTTTTCTCCTCTTTCTGCTTACAGCAAGGGATCTAATCAAGAAGATATATGCAAATGCATTAATTTGGAGACAAACCATGGATTCTTACAACATAAAATGGATCCATTTAAAATATTCAAAAAAATATAAACGTGGAAAATCACCACTGTTTGCATACTAAAAAATGTACTTCATTTGTAGACATTTCTTTCTCTATTTGTAACCTATTACTAACCCTGAATTATTAAGAATTCAAGGTGTCTATGACATGTGTTTCCGTTTTAATAGAACCACAATTCTATTAATAGGGCCAAATACTAAAAAGGCCCCCAAAGTCTGGGTTTTAATTACTTTTCACTGTATACAAATAATAACCTGGGGGCTTAGTATAAGCTTAACATTCATGTTCAATTTTAAAAAATTCTTTTGAAATGTATTGGTTAAATTACCTTCACCTTAATTTTATTCTCTGGCACCAGAGATATGCCTTCTTTACTTCTTGGCAAGCTCATAAGAAGTTTTACTTGTATGATCAAACTCTTAAGGAGGTCTTCTCTGGATAGCAGTTGGCCTAGAAATCAGTGTCAAAACATAGTGAACTGGGACAAACTGCTCCTGTTCCTTTTTTTTCAGAACATTTACCATCATATGGCCAGAGCCAGGTTCACAGAGTCCCCAACAGGTGGCCTGAAGGAAGATTTGGAGACCCATTCAAGTGTTAACTACAGATTTTTGCTGCTTGGCACCTGAAAATGCCGGACCATCTGCCAGGTACACCTCTGCAATCATTAAAACTATCTTGTCATGTCTCTTCTCACTTGGGAAGATTGGGTGGATATCAATGGGATTCTACATATGATGGTAGGTAACATATACAGGCCAGATTTGCTCAGCATGCATTAATTTAGCTTACTTTAACTTAGATTCATTTAGTCAGGCCCATCAACATAGGTTTTATATTTGGCAGGTCTTATATTTCTAGTGTTGCCAATTACACATGCTTTTAGGGGATTTTTTTTTTTTTTTTTTGCAACCAAGACTATAAAGGAAACTGAAAATCTCATTGTGTCATACAACTAGAACTTCCAGATTTAGAAAATTAAAATAAAGAACACTGACAGCAGATCTCATCATGGAAGTGATCACATTATATCAAATCTCATCATCATACAACTGCCAAACCCCATCATAACTACCAAACCACTGAGAATCATTGCCCAGCCAAGCTGATACACAATCTTAACGATTACAGTCCAACCCTTGTCAACCTGGCATCTGTACACGTCTCCTTAAACCATACATAACCTCTGAATGACGACAATTATGAACTCATACTTGCACCTAACATGATGCAACTAACACACATACAACCGAAAACGTACTAGCCCTGTTTACATCTTATATTTTATAAATGAAGAAAACAAAAATATTTGATGCATGGTCTAAAGTCAGGAAAGGTGTGTGTCAGGGTTGTATCCTTTCACCATACTTATTCAATCTGTATGCTGAACAAATAATCCAAGAAGCTAGACTATATGAAGAAGAATGGGGTATCAGGATTGGAGGAAGACTCATTAACAACCTGCGATATGCAGATGACACAACCTTGCTTACTGAAAGTCAAGAGGACTTGAAGCAGCTACTGATGAAGATCAAAGACTACAGCCTTCAGTATGGATTACATCTCAATATAAAGACAACAAAAATCCTCACAACTGGACCAACAAGCAAAATCATGATAAATGGAGAAAAGATGGACATTGCCAAGATTTTCATTTTACTTGTATCCACAATCAACACCCAAGGAAGCAGTAGTCAAGAAATCAAATGACGCATTGCATTGGGCAAATCTGCTGCAAAAGACCTCTTTGAAGTATTAAAAAGCAAAGTTGTCATCTTGAGGACTAAGGTACGCCTGATCCAAGCCATGGTGTTTTCAATTGCCTCATATGTGTGCGAAGCTGGGCAATGAAAAAGGAAGATGGAAGAAGAATTGATGCCTTTGAATTATGAAGTTGGAGAAGAAAGTGAATATACCATGGACTGCTAGAACAAACAAATCTGTCTTGGACGAAGTACAGCCAGAATGCTCCTTAGAAGCAAGGATGGCGAGACTGTGTCTCACATACTTTGGATATGTTATCAAGAGCGATCAGTTCCTGGAGAAGGACATCATGGTTGGTAAAGTGGAGGGTCAGCAAAAAAGAGGAAGACCCTCAATGAGAGGGACTGACAAAGTGGCTGCAACAATGAGCTCAAGCATAACAACAATTGTGAGGATGGTGCAGGACGGGGCAGTGTTTCATTCTGTTGTACACAGGGTTGCTATGAGTCGGAACTGACTCAACGACACCTAACAACAACAACAATGAAATTTTTTAGTGTAATTATATCACAAAAACTGTATTTTATAGGGTAACTCTACATGCCATGATTATTTGAATCAGGTAAGAGATATTTAAACCAGTTGCCACTGAATCACTTCCTACTCTGGCGACCCATGTGTATCCAGGTAGAACTGTGTTCCACAGAGTTTTCAATGGCTGATTTTCCAAAAGTAGATTGCCAGGCCTGCCTTAGGAGGCACTTCTAGGTGGACTTGAACCTCCAAACTTTCAGTTAAGAGCCCAGTGCATTAACTGTTTGTACAACCCAGGGACTCCAAGAGATACTTTAACTCTCTTTAATATCAGTTTGACTTGATGGAAAAACTAGTGGAGAATATATTCAAAGCCTCTGTTCTTGGCCTCCTCCCACTTCCTACCAGAATCTGTGATCCTTCCTGTGTCCCCTAACCTCTAAGAACTCTAGCATCCTTAGTTATGAAATGAGGATTATGTAGCTTTTCCTGTCATCCTTATAGGGTTGAGAAGCAACTAAGTAAGCACAAGTGAAAATAATTCTAAAAGTTCAATGAACTGCCAAAAAAAAAAAAAGAGTGAACAAAGCAGTCTCAGAAGAAATACAACCAACATGTTTTTTAGAAGCAAGGACGGTAAGACTGAGACTTGCTTACTTTGGACACATCATCAGGAAAAACCATTTGTCAAAAAAGGATTTGATGCTTGTTAAAAGAGAGGGTCAATGAAAACAAGGGAAACTCTCAGTGAGATAGACAGGCACACCAGTTGTAACAATGGACTTGACCAGACCAATGATCGTGAAGATGGTGCAGGACTGAGCAATGTTTTGTTTTGTTATATACATAAGGTCACCATGAGTCAGAGTTGACTCAGTGGCACCTAAAAACATATTAGTCATTAGTAACAATATACTTTTAATAAAGCAATTTGACATTATATCTTTTCAAATAAAAAGAAATCAAAAGTTGTCTATTATAAAATGAAACTCACATTTATTGCTCAAACCACTCTAATCCATTTCTGTCCAAACCATTTCACTAACCTACTGTAAAGGACACAATTATCTGAAACAACCTAAAAAAATCATACCCCTCTACTCCCCATTACTTAACTCTGTACATTTAGTTCACTTGATTTGTTAGCACAATTGTGTAATTATTGTTTTTCATATCTGTCTACCAGTACTTAGTTCACTGCCTGGCACATGGTAGATATTCAATAAATATGTTGAATAAGTAAATAAACAAAGTTCCTTTATCTGTGTTCATCTAACTTGTCCTCTGTGGCTGACACCATGACATGCCACCCAGATCCTCCTTCCATGAAGCACTTATTGCTCCATTTGCTAGGATACTGTCAGCAGATAGGCTTCAGCTGCCCATGCCTCAGATATTGCCTCAGCTTCAGACAAGCTGCCTTGCTCAAAGTCATGCCCCTTCTGAGGGTGGCCACATTCCAACAGTTAACCATTGCACTACTCTGTGACAGGTACTGTTTCAGACACTTTTTAAGTTAAATCAGCAAATACACTAATATTAACTGTGTACCAGTATCTGTAATGAGAATATTAGTGGGCTGAGCAGTATCGATAACCTTTAGAATAGCTCTTGCTTCTGCTTTAGAATACTCCAGCAACAATGACTTATGATTTTTTTTAAGGAGGAAGAATAGATAAAACATGACTCGCAAAATGTTAATTATTGGGGAGAGTTAATCATTAACTGATCATCTCTACTTTTGCATATATTTAAATTTTTTCATAACTAAAAGCGTACGACTGGTAAAATAAATAAATCAATAAATACATGACTGATTGACCAAGTAATGTCCAGGTAATTCTACTTCTCAAAGAACATAAATTTATCTCCTCTCCTCTCAATCTCTAGCCACTACTTGTATTGCAAGACTTTATGATCTCTCAATTTTCTTATTAACCTGATACTCCCTAATGAACCTATTCATTCATTCAGTCACTCATTCATCCTTCAAAAAACCATTACGAAGCACATCTATTTGTAAAGAACTAAGATACTTCAAGAAGCTGGTATCCTCTTAGTGCTACCAAAGCTAGTTTCCCAATAAGAAATCTGGTCAGGCCATTCCCCAGGAGGAAAAACAAACAATCAAAAAGAAACAATCACGTATGACAAGGGTTGGCAAAATTTTTCTGCAAAGGGTAAAATAATAAGTATATTAGAATTTGCAGGCCATATAGTCTCTGTTGCAACTACTCAACTCTGCCATTGTAGCACAAAAAAAAAAAAAAAACAGCCTTAAATAATATATAAGTGAATGGGTGTGGCTACATCCCAATATGATCTTACAAAAACAGATGGCAGGCTGGATTTAACCCACTAGACAGCAGTTTGTCAACCCATGATCAATGGTAACAACAAAATTCCTTAAAACTGTAATCTAAGGTTTTTAAAGAATATGGCCCCAAAACAACATTTATAGCTGCTTTCCATGCCACTCCCCCATGTTCTGGAAGCCCCTCCATATACTTTTCATTGCTGCATTGCCTCGGTAAAGCTTTAGTCAAACACCTATTATTACTCCAGTATCCAGAACAAATATTACTTTCTAGGTGAAACTCTCTCTATATCCTATATCTACCCTGAATCTTAGCGGAGTTAACAGCATCCCCATAGAAATATGTATAAAATGCTATCACGGCTCTTATCACATACTGCAGATTTCCTAATAAGTGTCTATATCTCCATCATCACCAAACATGCTAACTTGTAATCAAAGTCTTCTAATGAGGGCATTTCTAGGTGCTCCAAAACACCAGTAAGTATAGTATCATGGATACCACCACTTCAACATCTCAGAGTAGATAATGTACTTCTTCTAGGAAACGACAACTGAATAGTATTTAAAAAATTGAATCTTGTTTCTTTTTCTTAAAGCCCAAAGCAATAAATATGGAGAAATAGGACTCTGTGGAAATTAACAGTATGATACATGTACATTTTATATACATGCTTCTTTCTAAAGCTATTCCTTTAATTGTCATTTGTTTGGCAACACTCTAATGCAGTTTTAGGCCATATTTTCTCCTCAAGTACTACAACCTGAAAAAGGCCAGATAAAGGGATAGTGAGAGGTCAGCTTATCCATGTCCCTTCTCTTAGGAAGAAGCATTCTTAACATCCCAGGAGAAGGAGAAATGATTCTATTTTTAGACAGTTAAAGAGAAAGGGATTTTAGAACCTTGTCCGGTAATCTATTCTAACGCTTAACAAATTTTGCTGTCAGAAAACAATCTCAGTAAATCCCTTGCGCTACAGAATAAAATTACATTTTTCTTGTCCTGTCCTTGGGGGAAATGGAAAACAGCATACATTACCTGTGTAGGAGACCTGCATATGCTTAAAAAACTTTATAAAATTATCCCTAACCTATCTGCCCTCATGTTTTCAGAATTTTCATTTCCTGAAGCAATAATCCTGGTATCAAACTGCAAGGTGTTTGAAACTTAATTCCAAATATTTATTTTTCTGGTCTAAGCCACTAGTACTGAATAACTGCTTATACTTGATTTATTTTCCTACCTTTTATAAAAACAGAAATTATTCACCAGAGTGCAAAGCTCTAATTATTATTTAAATGAAATAAAAATAAGAATTTAAAATTCAATTCCAATGTTTTGCTTAGATCCTGAGCAATAATGCTCCCCCAACAAAGTTTTTTGTGTGTGTGTTTAGCCTTGATGTTACACAGAAGATTCTTTCAAATATCCGTTTTTATATAATACAATAATACATACACCCTCTGCTTACTTACCGACAGTTTCCAAAATTCAAGTCATTATGCAAAATCGTCGTTACATGAAAATGGAGGATGACCACATAAGATCATAAAATGGAAGATGACTACATCATTACCTAACTGCCAAATTACATCATTACATAATTGCCAAACCACTGAGAATCATGGCCCAGTCAAGTTGACACATAACCTTAACCATCAAAGCCAATGTTATTCTTGCCTCACACCTTTGAGATTGTTACTGCAAGACGTATGTTGCTAGTGTGCAAAATAGCTGGATAGCAGATTTTTTACTATTGTAGTTGCAAAATGTCAGATAATAAGATAGTCAACAAGTGAGGAGAAGGTGTAATTGAAAACAAATGAACATAGCATTATCTAAAGTGGGAGGTGTATAAGTTCATGAGATTTTAATGAGTCACCTTGAATAAGAAAAATATATAGCAAGGAATGGTGATAGTTCACATAATCCTATTTTACTCATATTCAAAGCACCACTATTCAATTTAATCAGAAGGTTGAAGGAGGTGATGTGGAGGGAATTCTAATTTGTGACTAGGTTTTATTATACTTATCCTTTATCTTTGCAATCTAAAGTTATCTTCTCTTCATTGGAATAATAGTATCTTTCTCACTCAAGTTCAAAATATTATTTTAATTTATTTTATCGTATAGTAACAATAAAAACCCAAAAACTCAAACCCGTTGCTGTCCCATCGATTCCAACTCCTAGCGACCCTATAGGACAGAGTAGAACTGCCCCATAGTTTCCAAGGAGCACCTGGCGGATTCAAACTGCCAACCTTCTGGTTAGCAGCCGTAGCCCTTAACCACTATACCACCAGGGTTTCCACAGTAACAACAGTTACTAATAAAACACTGCTCAATATGATTTCAAAGTGTTTTATGGTAATA